>NC_091790.1:26363636-26666666 GCF_041296235.1 Equus asinus | reverse complement strand
TAACTAAAATATTTGTGCTTTACTTTAGGTCCCTGTAAGAGGTAGATCAGATATCATAATTTCACAGCACTGTTTAGCTTGAAAAATGCCAGTTATACAATGCTCAGTTGAGTGTATAGACACAACTTACTTCTGCCATAAGATGTTTAAGTCAGACTTTTCTGCTAGAAAACAAACCAGCAAAAACATTTAAGCTGCTAAATAAATCCTAAAACCTAAGTTTACAAAAAACTTTACCTTAAAAGGGAGAATGGCTTTCTTTTAACATATACTAAATGTTTTGGAGAAAAGAGTGATATAGCTAACACCATATTTAATTGTGAGAAACTCAAAGCTTTCCCACTAAGACAAGGGCCAAGGCAAGAATGTTGTCTCTCACAACTGCTTTTCAACATCATACTGGAAGTTGTACCTAATGCAATAAGACAAGAAAAGGAAACAAAAGTCATACAGATTGGGAAAGAAGAAAGAATACTGTCTTTGTTTGCAGATGACATGATCATCTATGTAGAAAACCTGAAAGGATCAACCAAAAAAACCCTCCTGGAACTAATAAATGATTATATCACGGTTTTGGGATGCAAGGTTAATACACCAAAGTCTATTGCTTTTCTAAATACCAACAATGAACAGGTGGAATTGAAAATTAAACACACAGTATCATTTTTACTGTTTTTGTTCATGCTGTCAAGTCAATTTTGACTCCTAACAACCCTGTGGACAGCAGAGTGGAGCCCTGCCCAGTCTTTTTGTGCTCTCCTCTTACCTTCCAGCACAATATCAAATAATATACTGCTGCTGTTCATAGAGTTTTCATGGACAACTTTTTCAGAAGTGGTTAGCCAGTCCTTCTTCCTAGTCTTTCTAGTCTAGAAGCTCCGCTGAAACCTGTCCACCATGGGTGACGCTGCTTGGATTTGAAATGGTATTGGCATGGCTTTCAGCATCACAGCAACATGCAGCTGTCACAGTATGACAAGCCACAGATGGGTGGTGTGGTTTCATGACCAGGAATATAGAGAAATAAGTAAATAGAATAAAATAGACAGCCCAGAAATAGACTCACATAAATATATTCAACTGATTTTTGACAAATGAGTCAAGGCAATACAATGGAGCAAAGTAAATCTTTTCAACAAATGATACTGGAACAAATGGGCACTCTCATGCAAAATAAGAAGTGAATCTAGACACAGACTTTACATGTTTCACAAAAATTAAATCAAAATTGATTATAGACCTAAATTTAAAATACAAAAATATAGAACATAGATGAAACAGAAGACAACATAGAAAACCTAGGTAATTTTCGGTATGGATATGACTTTTCAGATAAAAAATTAAGAACACAGTCCCTGAAGAAAATAATTGCTAAACTGGATTTCATTAAAATTAAAAACTTCTGCTTTTTGAAAGACAATGTGAAAAGAATAAGACAAGTCGCAGACTGAGAGAAAATATTCGCAAAAGGCACATCTAGTATAGAAGTGTTATTCAAAATATACAAAGAACTTTTAAAACTCAATAATAAGAAAATAAACTGCCCAATTCAAAAAAGGCCCAAAGCTCTTAACAGACACTTCACCAAACAAGATATACAGATAGCAAACAAGCACATGAAAAGATGCTACACATCCTATGTCATCAGGGAAATGCAAATTAAAACAACAATGAGACACTACCTCACATCTGTTAGAATGGACAAAATCTGGAACACTGACAACACCCAATGCTAGCAAGAATGTATAGCAACAGGAATTCTCATTTGTTACAGGTGGGAATGCAATATGGTACAGCCACTTTGGAAGACAGTTTGGTGATTTCCTCCAAAATGAAAAATACTCTTACCTTGTCATCCAGCAATCATGCTCCTTGGTATTTACCCAAAGGAGTTGAAAATTTATGTCCCATCAAATACCTGCACGTGGATATTTATACAAACTTTATTCACAATTCCAAAATCTTGGAAGTGAACAAGATGTCCTTCATTAGGTGAATGGATAATTAAAATATGGTACATCTAGACAAAAAATTATCCAGTATTAAAAAGAAATGTGCTATCTAGATGTGAAAAGACATGGAGAAAACTTAAATGCATATTACTAAGTGAGAAAATACAATCTGAAAAAATTACTTGCTATATGATTCAACTATTTGATGCTCTGGAAAAGGCCAAACTATAGAGACAGTAAAAAGATCAGCGGCTTCCAGAAGTTGTGAAGGGGGGGGGGCAATTGAAGAATAAGAAATCGTAGAAGACGTTTTAGGGCGGTGAAAATACTCTGTATAATACCATAATTATAGATAGATTTCATCATATATTTATCCAAGTGCATAGGATGTGCAATGCTGAAAATGAATCATAATGTAAACTATGGACTTAGATGATTATGTTGTGTCAACATAAGTTCACCTATTGTTACTAACGTAGCACTTTGGTGGGGAATGCTGATAATGGGGAAGATGTGCACATATAGAGACAAGAGATATATTGGACATTTCTGTACCTTCCTCTCAACTTTGCTGTGAACTGGAAACTGCTGTAAAAAAAATGAAGTTATAAAAAAAAGTCAGTCGATGCAATTCACTCTATTGGAGAATCATGGAAGATTCTCAGTGCAGAGAGGTTATTTGACAAAACTTAGCAGCCATTCATAATTAAGCAAAACAAACCTTTGAGCACACTAGTAATAGAAGGAACTTCCTCAGCCTGATAAAGGACTTCTATGAAAAACAAAACAAAAACACCCTACAATAAAAATCATACCTAAGAGTAAAAAGATTGAACACTTTCCGTCCAGGATCAGGAATAAGGCAAGGACATGCATCTTTTTCACTTCTACTCAGCATCATATTAGAGATCCTAGCCAGTGCAAAAAATCTGTAAAAAATAAATAAAAGGCCTATAGTAAGGAAAGGAAGAAGTAAAATTGTCCTTCTTTGTAGACAGCATGATTTTGTTTGTTGCAAATTCTAAGGAATTTATAAAAAAAAGTTCTAGAAGTATTAAGTGAGTTTAGCAAGGCTGAAAGTTACAAGGTGAATATATAAAAATCAGTACTAGCTCTACCATTTACAATAACATCAAAAAATATAAATTACTTAGAGATACTAATGTAACAAAATATGTTACATGTAAGACCCATACATGGAAAAGTACAAAACATTGCTGAGAGAAATTAAAGTTCGTTTAAATGGAAAGATATACCATGATCATGGATTGGAGGACTCAATATTGTTATAATGTCATTTCTCCCCAAACTGATCTAAAGATTCCACGTAACCTCAATCAAGATGCCAGCAGGCTTGTTCACAGAAACAGATTCTAAAATAAAGCTTATTCTAAAACTCATATGAAAACACAATAGACCTAAACTTGTTAAACGAAGTTTTAAAAAGAACTAAGTTGTAGGGCTTATACTACCTCATTTTCAGACTTACTCTAAAGCTACAATCATCAAGACAGTGCAGTATTAGGATAGGGAGAGACATATAGATCCATAGAACAGAAAGGAGAGTCCAGAAATAGACCCACTCATGTATGGTCAATTGATTTTTCACAAAGATGTCAAGGTAATTCAATGGAGTAGAGATAGTCTTCCTAATAATGGAGCTGGAGCAACTGAATATCCATAAACCTTCATATTTTTCTCATACTTCACAAAAATTACTCAAAATGGGTCACAGACCTAGATATAAAAGTTAAAACTATATGACTTCCAGAAGAAATCATAGGAGAAAAATCTTTACAATTGAGGACACAAACAATCATAAAATAAAAAGTTGAGACATTGAAGTTCATAAAAATTAAAAACTTCTGTTCTTCAAAAGACACTGTAAAGAAAAAGAAAAAACCCAACAAAGGTCTTTAGAGAAAGGGTCTTTAATGACGTGATTCGGTTAAAATGAAGTCACTAGTTTGGCTCCAATCCAATATGACTGGTGTTTTTGTAAGAAGAAGAAGTGTGAACACGGACAATGGGTACAGAGGGAAGACGACATAAAGACACGGGGAGAGGAAGGTCATCTACAAGACAACCAGAGAGGCCTCAGAAGGAATCATCTCTGCTGACACCTTGATCTTGAATTTACAGTCTCCAGAACTGTGAGAAAATAAATGTCCACTGTTTAAGCCCTGCAGTCTGTGGTACTTTGTTATGCCAGTCTTTACAAACTAATGTACCCTATCTCTATAGCTAAAGACAATAAAAATTGAACCATCCTTCATTAAATAAGCAGAATGTTATTGTGCTTTCCTATTATTTTGGATCTTCCGTTTATTCCCCAAATGTCTCTGAAGGGGAAGGAATGCACACTAAGAGACACATATGTTCTCAATTTTACATATAAATGAGCCCAGCTTTATCTTTAGTTACTACTTTCAGTGTCACTGTTCATGTCAAGTTATGACAGTAATTTGAAGTGTCTCTAATAGTAATAAGGCCTCTGAATGGAGAAATCTGTAACCTCTCTGTTCAATATTCTCAGAACTTCTTTGTCTCTAGTCTAGTAGCTGACACACCTGGATCAATAACAAAACATTATTTAGTGTCCCTTTAATATGAGAGAGACAATTCTTGGACAGTCTATAGTAGAGATGATCTGTCACTGACCATGGAAGGTGGGGAGAGGACTGGTCTGTGGACACAGCCATACTGTGGAATGGAAACTTGGTTTCACTGCTCTTCTCAGTCTGAGAACACATCAGTTAGTTTTGTTGAAAAATGAAACCATCCCAAAGCTTAGTGGTTTAAGCAACTAAGCATTTATTTAGCTCACAATTCTGGCTTGGACTCAACTGAGTGGTTCTTATAGTCTGGACTGAACTCTTTCAAGCATCTAAGGTGAGCTGCTGGGTTGGTTGTGGGCTGGCTGGTAGAGGTCATCCTCAGATGATACAACTGGCCTCGCATTCTCAACAGGTCAATGGAAACTGTTCGTGCGGCAGAAGTGGGTTTCCACGAGAGGAAGTGAAATGTGCAAACCTCTGAGAATGAATCTCAGATTTCGTATAACAGACCAGACCAGATTTAAGGTCTGGGAAAAAAGATTCCACTTCCTGATGGAGGAAGAAGAAGTGGACTCTGTAGAGACACATCACAAAGGGTATGGACACGGGGAAGTAATGTATTCTGTCCATTTTTGAAATCTATTGAAGAGAGTTCAAAATATCTATTATCTGAACAGCAAGGGTAGTTTATTGCTATTTTTTGATTCAAAAAAATGAATAACAGAGGCCGGCCTGGTGGCACAATTGTTAAGTTCAGGCGCTCCACTTTGTCAGCCTGGGGTTCGCTGGTTCAGATCCCTGGCACGGACCTAGCACGGCTTATCAAGCCATGCTGTGGCAGCCATCCCACATATAAAGTAGAGGAAGATGGGCACAGTTGTTAGCTCAGGGCCAATCTTCTTCAGCAAAAGAAGGGTAGGATTGGCAGCAGACGTTAGCACAGGGCTAATCTTCCTAGGAAAAAAAAATTAGCTTTTTTGTTAGAAATAAGTGATTGTTCACATTTCACAGAGTCACAATGCTCATTTTGGACAGTCAGATCAAAGCCCGGCAATACAACTAAGTATTTTTCTGGTTTTTTGGATGATCCAGTCTGTGTTTCTAGCTTCCTGAGTTAATAATAACCAGAGCTAACACTGATTGTGTGCTATGTGCCAGGCTCTGAGCTCAGCATTTTACAACATTAACTCATTTAAAATGGTCACTGTCTCGGGGGCAGCTCTAACAGGCGGGCTCTCTGACAACACTCTCACTGCCGGTGGATTCTTCCCGCTGTGCCCAGCCACCTGGGTGAGCTGTCTTGGATGACAACATCTTAGATAACCACTTAGGTATTTTGTCAGCCTAGCTGCCTCACAAAACTGACTCTATTTAAATTGTCATTTTCCCCTGGATGAGACCTCAGAAACTCATTAAAAAGTATTCCCACCTTTTCCTAGTGTTTACTCTCTGTAATTGACATAGTTGACTTTTTAGCACAGTGGGTAGAGCTAGGAGTTCAGTTGTTTATTTTTTCTCTTCCTCCTTAGTCCATGGCAGAATACTATGCTCAGAAAGCAGTGAGAATAATAACACCTCTTAGCTATGTTCTACTAATTAGTAATTCAGTTTTCTATTGGAGGCAAATCGCCATGGTTAGACATGTAGCGTGGCAGGAATAATTACCAGAAGACCTACAAACTGTCAACTTTTAAAAGGTAATTCTGATTTACACACTAGGATGTTGCATTCAAGCTATTGAGTGATGACTTCGAAACAGTAGATGGCATCTTGGGACTTCTTCAGTCACTGGAAATTCAAATAGTTGAAAGTCGGGGGTTGATAGAG
Source organism: Equus asinus (assembly GCF_041296235.1). Taxonomy (NCBI): domain Eukaryota; kingdom Metazoa; phylum Chordata; class Mammalia; order Perissodactyla; family Equidae; genus Equus; species Equus asinus. The sequence continues at coordinate 26,660,329 of NC_091790.1, read as the reverse complement.
GCCCAGTGAGCAAAAAAAATTAAACAGCTGTGATACTGGCTGTACTTTTTTCTGTGTCACTGTAACTGCACAATTGGCTATGTTCAACTTCCCTGCATATTCAGCACCTATTTAAAAGGTTTAGTGGTTGAAAGGTGGCAGTAGTGTGAGACGATCAAATTAAACATTGTACTACCACTCACTAAGTGTTCTGCCATATTTCAGCTGCAGAATTACTAAGATGATACCACCTATTCTAACAAGGCTTGGTGACATAGTCTTTGGTCTCAGCAATGCTAAGAACTTTATACCAAATTTCTCATAACAACCTACGTTTGAGTAACACTTAGTAGTATACAAGAACCTCAACAATATTATCTACTTTCATCCTCACGACAACCATGTGGTTGTAAACTCCCATTTTAGCAGTAAGAAAACTAAGATCAGATAGGCTAAATGACTTTCTGCCATCCCAGGATGGACGTGTGGCAGGGTAGGACAGTGGCTGCACCACAGAAACTGGAGTCATTCTGCTGGCATTCAACTTGACAATTTGCCACTTACAAGCTGTGTGAGTTATTTAATCTCCCTTTTCCTCAATTTCTTCATCTTAATAGAAAGAGTAATAGTGTCTTGTTAACAAGGCTGTTCTGAGGATTAAATGAGTTACCGTATCCACAGCTCTTAGAACTATAGCACATAGTTGATTCAATAAAAGCTATCATGATAATTCTCTCTAAGTGATTTTCTGTTCTCCTCCATAATCAGGTCCTATGTACTTTTTATAAACGCATTTGCTCAAAACAATAGCTAATGGTTATTAATCATTGAATAATTCATCAACGATCTCTCACAAGAAATTGATTCAAAACAGGAGATAGCAAACTGGGGACACACAACTATCTTTTGTTTGGGCCATACATATTAAAAAATTAATTGCTGGCATTTAAATGTTCATAAATTTCACATGAAACTTACATCCATCTTGCTTTGCACAAAAGTCATAAGAGCTTGCAACATAAAGCCACATTCTGCTTGAATTGAATTGCAGCTTCCTATTCCCCAACCTTTCCCAAGGACTAGCGTTTTCTACTCTGATCTACCCTGACATTTCCTTACTTCTTGCCCACTTCACCTACATTGATGTTAACTGCTTTGCCCCGTAGCAATTTGAATTTGTAGCTTTTTCTCCAGAAAACAGAATATACAGGAAGCACATTTTGGTGATGAAAATTTAGAGAAAGGAGGAAAAATTGTGAAGCTCAGACCATGGTCTTCAGGAAGAATCAAGGCGTTGAAACTTAGACTCTCCTCTTAGACTTGCAAGCTATCCTTCATTTGATTTCTATTGGACCAAATTTATTCTTTAATTTCTGACCCAATTTCATTGTGGTTCTCATAAGTGTTTCTTGTTGCAATTGCAATGGCAGAGAGCAAGGTTTTAGGAATAGAATCATAAGTGAAATGGCAATTACATATATTTGGTCCCCTGAGGTCCTGCTCAGGCACTAAGTAATTATCAGTGACATCCATCATTAGCCTCTGCACTGGTGATCCATATGGTAAAGAACTCAAAACTTTATTTTTGGTCCAGCTCCTGACCTCAAATGTCAAGGCACATCCCTCTTTATAAGTACAAGCTTTTTTAAAACTCCAGTCAATTGCTATTTTTATCATTGCTTTTTTTTTAACAAGGCTTTTAAAGAAATTAGATATCTAACAGATAATTGGGTGTGATGACAAACAATGTACACAAGATAGAAATGATTTCAATAGAGGTCCTTGGCTGTCATTTATTCAAGTTTCTGTCTTCACCTATGTCACCTAAATAGAAATTCGGCAACAACCTTCTAAATGCCTTACAGGTGAGTCCACCATGGGCAAAGGAACTCACTTCCTGATAATCATATGAGAAAGTTCGTCACATTTAATTCTTACTCAGGAGAAGAACTTTTTAATAACTCAACTTTCTACTGACCTACTGGACGTGACGTTTGCATGTGGATATATCACTTTCACCTACACTTGATTTTCTTTAGAATTAAAGAACTATCTACTCATCCCTAAGAGTATTCTGGCCTCTGTGAATCACAGAAGGGGCCAGCCACGCTCCTAGTCACCAAGAGTCATCCTAAAGTCCTTCCTCTAATTTTCAGCACATGGCTGAGTCCTACCAGTTCAGTCTCTAAAATGTATGTTTTATTTATGCCCAGTACTCCAAGTTCCAGCTCAGAATCTCTTCTCTCTTACATAAATTTTAATATGCCAGGGTATCTTTCTGGTTCAAATATCTTTGCTCTTTAATCCATCAAGGTTTATCTGCCAGAGATGTCATCCTGAAATGCAGACAATAATCATTCTTTGAAAACCTTCAGTGGTTTCTTGCTACCTATGACATAAAACCAAATCTTAGGATGACAGTCAAAAGTTCTTGGATCTGGTCCTATTTTATTTGCCCGGCTTCTTGTTCTATTTGTTTCATTTATTCATCATTTAACAAATGCCAACTAGACTTATTGTGGTGATCATTTCATAACATATAAAAATATTACATCACTATGTTGTACGCCTGAAACTAATGTAATGTTATGTGTCAATTATATCTCAATAAAAAATGTTTATTGACCATGCACTGTGTGTCAGGCACTGTTCTAGATATATGGGATAAATTAGAGAAGAAAACAGACAACAATCTCTGTCCTTATGGAGTTTATAGTGGCAAACTATGGCTATGTGCCACCGGTTTTGTAAGTAAAGTCCTCCCCGAACACAGCTATGCCCATTATTTTCACATTGTCTACACTACTTTCCCATGATGACTGCAGAGTTGAGTAGTTGCCACAGAAGTCTTGTGGCCTGCTGAGCCTAAAATATTTACTGTGTGGCCCTTTACAGGAAAAAGTTTTTAACTGTGATTTCAATGCATGTGGACAAGCTGAGGGATATCCACACTGCCCAGACTGTGTGTCCAGTACTGCCCTGTTTTTCCATCTCTTTGGTCACTTTTTTATCTTGTGATATCAGAAATTATTTACCTGTCTATTTCCCTGCTAGATATGGGGTTCTGGGATCACAGACCATATCTTTCTGTATCTTCTACCTCTAACAGATGGGTGTATCATATGTAGAAATCAAGAACCCCCAATTTTTCTGCTATCACCTGGAAGTTAATCTAATCATCATTACTATTTTTTTTTTTTTGAGGAAGATTAGCCCTGAGCTAACATCTGCTGCCAATCTTCCTCTTTCTGCTGAGGGAGACTGGCCCTGAACTAACATCTGTGCCCATCTTCCTCTACTTTTTCATATGTGGGATGCCTGCCACAGCATGGTTTGGCAAGCAGTGCCATGTCCACACCTGAGATCGGGACCAGAGAACCCCCAGCTGCCCAAGTGGAACGTGTGAACTTAACCACTGTACCACCGGGCTGGACCCAAAGCTCTATTTCTCTGGCCTGAATATTGTACCCAAATGTGACCATGTGATGCCTGAGCCTGGGGCACCAATTGCCGATCTCCTCTTAGTTTGCTCTCACATTGGCTTTGGAACACTGCAAAACCCTCCAAGTCCTTCACATAGATTGACAGATTCTATCACCCCCACAGAGTATCAAGAGGACCTCTTTGCTCTCCCTACTAGTCCAAATTCATTTCTATCATTTTAGGTTATTTGTTTTTAGTATTTTCTAATCAATTGATTCAGCAATGAGCCCGCTTATTCCTTCATGCCTTATAGGATTATTAGATGAAAGCAAAACTAGTCATTGGATTCTGGAAGATAAAAATACTGGTCAAATTAGTGCAACAGTTGTGCATTCCTGGTCAGAGAACCTTTCCGTCTCCAAGAAACTTCAGTTTTTGTTTCACAAAAGAATAACTCCCTACTTGCTTTCAGAAAAGCTTCCCTGAAAGTGTAACTTGTAGGATTTACAGAAGGCACAGCAACCACCAAAGACATCATTTAATTATTTTTTTTTCCTCTGGAAATACAAAGGAAATTTGAAGCCTATTAACTTAGCTTCATGAATGGTTTTCAAACAGCACGTGATTCACAAAGGCCCGGGGAGCAATAGAAATGTGTGTTGGCCTTGTTATTGCTAGGAGTCTGTCCCTGCCCCTTCGAGCTATTGCCACCTCTCTCAGCTGCTCCCCACAGCTTGATGTTACGACAACACAGACATCTGGCTGCAGCAAATACACTGAGGAGTTCCCACAAAGGCAGTGGTCCATGGCAACCTTCAGATAATCTGCAACAGGATTCTTCTGTGTTTTCTAGAATGCTTATAAGTTTCTTACAAGCAATTACACTGACTCTACATGATCCAAATTGCCTCTTAAAACAGCTGTAACAACCAAACCAAGAGCTATCATCTGATAATTTTGACTACAGAGACATAGACTTCCATGAAAATGAATCCAGCAAGTAACACAATTGAGAAGTTAAATGATTTGTTTGGTACAGTTTTCAAGTTGATGACTTGTAGAAGTGGAACACGGTGACATGAGTTGATTCTCATAAGTAGCCAGAACTTCTTTAAAATATTTTCTAAGCTAGTCATCTTTTGCACATGATACATCACGTGAGTATAAAAGAGAAGGCATTCATGTTCTCATAGAGTCTTAACTTCTAACTTTTATAACTTAGCAGCTTTTGTTGCAAATATGACAGAAGAAAATAGATATTATTTCATTTGTCACCTAGCAGGTTATATGGACCTCAATCCTGCCAGGCACAGGATATAGTTTAGTGCCTCACTTACAATGTGAATATTACAGGCAATCCCACATGCAGTTGTTGTAATCGCTGCCAACTGTTTTGCTAATATCATTGTTTCTTTCATATTTATCCTCCAACTTAACTGAATCATCTTATAGGATGTTAATATTATTATTTCTTTCATTTTTATATCCTAATCTAACTGAATATTTGTATGGTCTGCCTTTCTCTTCCCCATTGGCCTTATGGGTTGACTTGTGTCCCCTCAAAAAAAAAACGTATGGATGTTCTAACCTCCAGTATGTTGGAATGTGAGGTTATTTGGAAATAAGGTTGTTGCAATGCAATTAGTTAAGCTCAGGTCATACTAGAATAGAGTGAGCTTTTAATCCAATATGGCTGGTGTCCTTATTAAAAGAAGGCCATGTGAAGAGGTAGAGACACAGGAAGGATGTCATGTGAAGACGGAGTGATGCATATACAAGCCAAGGAATGCCAAAGATCATCAGCAGCCCACCAGAAGCTAGGAAGAGGGAAAGAAAGATTCCCCTGCAGGTTTCCGAGGAACTATGGTTCTACCAACACCTTGATTTCAGATTTCTAGTCTCCAGAACTTTGACAAAGTAAATTCATGTTGTTTTAAGTGACTGGTTTATGGTGCTTTGTTACTGCAGTCCTAGGAAACTAATACAGGCCCCTCGGCATGGACTCCCTGTTCTGTTCAGTTTTGTCTTCCATTTGTCTCCAGATCCACTCTGTGCTCTGCCCCAAGAGACTGACAAAAAACAACTACAGTCAACACACTCAACTGCCCTCTGACTTCCAACTGGGTTTGGCCAATGGGGAGCCCAGGCAGCATATTAGAGGGAAGGAGAAAATTGAGGTCAGGATATTTATTACCCAAGTTTTCTGCCTGTGAGGTCTCTTGAGCTTGCTTTGTCTCTTGACTCAGAACCATGAGCAGAGAAAGTGAATTGGGAGCCTATTTTTCAATTCTCCAAGGATGGTACATAACGAGAGCCATCCTTAGTACATTACACATGATTGATGAAAGAATTGAGAGGCTTAATTCATTCAATACTCAATCTCTTCTTAAAATGACTTGTGTGTACTTGCTTCTTATTCCAGGTTGTCTCCACGTTCCAGTTACTGCCCCTTCCCCAGGCTTGGGAATCTGCCGTTCCACTGGTATTAGCCCTGTGCTACGGCACTAACCATTGTGATTCCTCCTCACCCCACTCACATGATTGTACATAGATCCTTCAGTAAATATTGCTCAATTTATACTAACTTGAGTTAGGATAGCTCCATTTCCTTTTGAGACCCTACCATCACATCGTCTCTGTATCAGAGACGCAATTAAAACATATCCACCATTTACCATCTCTTCGGTTTCCTCTCATGAGCTTTCTCTCCCTTCTATAGCTTTCTGTCAAATTTGGCAACTGCTGCTCGAGAAGTAGATTTCAGGCCAACTTCCTTTGAAGTCTAGTCTGGGGTGGGCGGGGGAGTCTGAACAGGGTAAGAAATATCCACTGGCTGGTGGGCCACACTGGAGAGGGAAGGGCTTCCAATAGCTAAGAACACAAAAACAGTAAGAGCAGGGGCCACACCAGGAACTGATGGATAAATCCTATTGACAGAAGTAAAAGGTGAGTGGATGATGGCATTGAAGTGTGGACCAATTACATAGGGATTACAGGAAGCAGAGTCTACACTGGCTGAGAGAACCGGGAAAATTACCATTAAAGAAGGAGAGGTAGGTCCTCTGTTTGTGTGTATATCTAGTGTATAGGAGTTGTCTTTCTCCTCCAATTCCTAAGAGAAGAATAGAGGCAACTTCTGACATGTGTTATTTAAAGATTAGCCCAATTCTCATTGCCCTTAGAAAACTTTCTTTTATAGTCCTCTCTCATATTTAAAATTAACCTCATTTCCCATACTCCCATAATATGAGCCATTTTATTTATTGTGAGTGAATAGCAATTATCACATTATGATGTATTTATTTAGAACGGTTTCTGGGATTTAGTACAAGTACAGCCTAAGATCAACATCTTGAGGAGAGATATTTGGGTCAAAGTGAATTACTGAAGTTGTCTGACAACCATGTTTTGTTCACAGTTAAGTGTGGTTTATTCACTCATTCAACACATTTCTTCACAACAGAATTGGAGTCATCCTTTACTCACCTCTTTCTCTCAGATCTGACATTGGCTGCTCCTCCTTTCTGGAATGCTCTCTCTTCCATATATCCTCATGCTTCACTCCTCCACCTCTTCCAAGACTACTCAAATATCGTTTTCTCAATAAAGCCTATCCACATCACACCTACTCAAAGTCACAGTGCCCTCCTTTCTCTGAGCCTAGGCACTCTGATATGCCCTCAACCTATTTTACTTTTTTTTTCCTTTCATAGAAATTATCTTGTAATGTATTTAATTTTTGTATCTATTATCTTTATTACTTTTGACATATCTTTCTCCAACAGAATGCAAGCATCATAAAGGAAAGGATCTTTGGTTATTTTGTTTGCTGGTGCGTTCTAAGTGTCACAAACAGTGCCTGGGATATAGTAGATGCTCAAGAAATATTTTTGAATGTATGTCGGGAATCCAATATACTTCGCCACTGCAATGTTACCTCACTTCAAGGTCTAACTTGCAGATGAGTTTGCCTCTCTCTGAAGCTGGGCAGATGACAGCACTGTGGCCCAGCAGAGGCATGTCCTCTAAAGGAAACCAGGAAAATGGTTCTGAGCCTGCAACTCTGGAAGTGGTCACCCCTTGAACCATTGTAAAGTTAGTTTCTTTAATCTTCTATTCTCGTCCTCTTAAGTAATCCATGACATTTTAATTGTCTAATTAAAAATTTAAAGCTGATCTTAGATGAATTAGAACAAATTAAGAGAAGGTCAATTCCATGCTAGGGATGGAGATGAGAGATAACAGAGGGGGCTAAAGTTCTACTTATCTTGCAAGTCAGCGCTCAAAGCCATTAAAGTTTAGATCCCAAAATAAATGTTATCTCACCTGTTCTTCTGGACTGGTGAAGCCCATACCGGTCACAGATCCCTCCCCAACATATTAATATAGCATTATATTAATATACAATTAATGCATTAATATAATTATAAAATTAATAGTTATAAATTATGTAATATAATTATATTATGATATATTAGTATACTAACAATTTATATTTAATATTATGTATATATGTAACTTTATAGCTAGACAGTGATGCTTTAGAATTCAAAGATGATGACTTACTTGTAAATTTAGCCTAATAATGAGCACTGAGTACAGAATATTTCACGATAGATTTTCAGTATTTGAATTCAACTTAAATTAGTAGACACTCTGAATGTGCTTTGAGAGCAAAATCTTTTCTGAGTTCGTTTGAAGAGTCATCTAAGTGCGTATAGCAACTCAGTGCATCATGCAATTATCTCACAAGATTAATTCAAGCAGTAATGAGCAGGTATTTAATATTTATGAAGAAAAGACTTAACCAATTTATAAGGTATGATTCTAAGAAAATTATTCATAAGAAATAATGGGAGAAAAGGAATTCTTGTGTTTTAACAACAAATATTTCTATAGGTTACCATGTGACCATGTTTTAAAATCAAAAATACAATACCAACCTAAGCTTGATTAAGAAGTGACATTTGCTAATGAGTGAAAGTAACTTGCAATAAGTAACTATAATTGACATAAAAAATTACCAAAAGTACAATGAACAATAGAGCGTGTCTGTGGAGGTGGTTCCAAGCTGGAAGAAACAAGTTAATGAGACTCTTAATTAATATCCAGGAAAAATTTTGGAACTTCTGAAAAGGATCATCGAAAAGTTCAAAGCATAACCTTCAGAACACGTGAAGGAAAAGGAATAGTAAGAACAGAGAGTACAAATGTAAAAGCATAGAGATACTTCAGAAATATAAGCAGCAAGCATTAATCACTGTTAGTAATGGGAATGGAAGGTGAGGGGGGTGAGAAAATTAGTATGTATAGGATGCTTGTTTGGTGCCGGATACCGTAAAAATTATTTAACTTATACTGTTTCTTCATAAGATAGTTTTTGGGGTATCTATTCCACCAAAGAAGGGGGCGGAAGAATATATATATAATGGTTATATTACAAGTTCAAAGCTAGCTCTTCATCCAAGAATGATAAAGGGAAGAAAGAAGAGATAAAAGTTTAGAAAAGCATGCATGACCAGCACTAGCTCCATGGGCGTGTTGCTTGCACTGGCACAGAATTCTGCTTTAAGAAGGGGTCCCACACTTTAATTAATACTCTTGTGTCATTGTATTGAAATTATTAATAATTTTTACCTTTGAACTTGTGTTTTATGAATGAAGTTCTATAGGACAATGAACATGCAGGTAAGGAGAGAAGACAAGCCAGGTGGCAATGTGTGTGCTGAGCAGCTGACCTTGTCACCCAGCATGTAAACAAACCTGGGACAATCTGGTTCATGAGAAGGACATGAGGAGGGGAAATGGGAAGAAGCTGGGCCCAGATTGGCAGTGGTGATGGTGGCAGTAAAGGTAACAGCCACAAGAATAGCACTCACAGTTTCAGGAGAGAGAGGAGGAGCACCAGGACCCATGGTGGGACATAGTTTTGCCCTTTATCATTAAAATTCATCCCTGGGGCACATATATTAACTCTCTGCTCTGAGTGCCAGAAAAGGAACTGCCAGTACTCAGGCAGTATACTTTGTCAGTATACTATCACAAAGTAAAAGTGTACACATGGAATTTCTCAGTGAAAATTGTGGAATAAGGATCACCCAATATTCTCTTCTCCATAAAAGCTATGAGAAAATTTGAAAAAAAGTAGTCAGAATCAACTTTTTCAGAACTCTGGAAATGAATCAAAGGCCTATAGAAATCTGGGAAACATTTTTTCAAGAAAAATGGCTGAATCGTGGTAAGAACAATTGGCATTGTGGCTTTTTATTTTTGCTGAGGAAGATTAACCCTGAGCTAGCATCTGTTGTTGCCAATCTTCCTCTTTTTTCGCTTGAGGAAGATTAGCCCTGAGTTAATATCTGTGCCAAACTTCCTCTATTTTATTTGTGGGTCACTGCCCCACTATAGCTGATGAGTGATGTGGGCCTGAGCCCAGAATCTGAACCTGTGAACCCGGGCTGCTGAAGTAGAGGGTGCAGAACTCAACACTAGGCCACAGGGCTGGCCCCAGTGTTGCGGAATTTTAATTTGCCCTAGTCCAACATTTGTGGTGCAAATCTGCAGACTGACAGCCACCAGAGGGAGTAGAATGGGGCTGGAGCCTCATTCCCAGGAAATTGTCATTATTTGACCTTTCTGGTAGTTCTCGAAAGACTCCACTTGCAAGGCTGTCAGTATTTGACTTGACTCATGGCTCTTCTAGGAAAACAATTCTTTTTTTCTGGAGGCAAATGTCAGAAAAAAACAAAACAGAACAAACCCCAGTAAGTTGATTAACTTCAGGCTGCCTGGGGTGCTAAATAGTTAAGGCAAGCAGACAAACTAAAAAGCTTAAAAGGAAAAGTTGGGAAGTGAGATGATCCCAGGGACCTTGATAGTCTCTGAAATGATCTTGGGAATCTAGAAGGCCATGTGCATGTCCAAGGCTGGCTCATGCACGGAGCAGTACACGTGCTAAGAAAAGTTCTAAGAAATTTTCAAGCTCTCACCCCTGGCTGATCTTGAAACTATACAAGCAGGAAATACAGGCTAAGGCAGAGGTGTAAACCTCCAGTCTAGGCATTGAAGACATGCCCCAATAGCCACACAGAGCCACCTGGTAATAACAGGAGACTTATTGGTTACGAGTATTGGAGGAAATCTCTGTCCAACTGTTAACCGACCACTAAGCTGACTGAGCAGAGATTCAGTGGCCACGCATGAAAAGAATACAGACCTAAGAATTACTTTATAAAAGTCTCAAAACAAACACCTAATAACAACCGTAAAAAAAAAAAAAAACAGCAAAAACAAAAAACCCTAGGGAGATGTGAGAGTTCAATTTCCAGATCTGTCATATTATGTTATTTAAAATACTCAGTTTTCAATTAAAAATATGAGGCATGCAAAAAAACAAGAAAGTATGGACCATGCATAGGAAAAGAAACAATCAATAGAAACTATCCTTGAGGAAACCTGTATCTTGGACTTATTGGACAAAGACTGTCAGCTATCTTAAATAGCTCAAAATACCAAAGTCAACTATGTCTAAAGAACCAAAGGAAAAAAATGAGACCGATGCTTCACCAAATGGAGCATGTAAATAAAGAGACAGAAAGTTTTTTAAAAAAGAGTGACATAAAAACTCCGGAGTTGAAAGGTGTGATACTTGAAATGAAAGATCCACTAGAGAGGATCAGCAGTAGATTTCATCAGGCAGAAGAAAGAATCAACACTTGATGGTGGCCCCGTTGAGATTATCCAGTCTGAGGACCAAAGAAAAAGCAATGAATAACAATAAACAGCCTAGGACCTGTGGGGCACAATCAAATATACCAACATTTTGCATAATGAGAGTCCCAGGAAGAAAGGAAAAAGAGAAAGGGTCAAAAAGAATATTTGAGAAATAAAGGCAGAAACTTTCCAAATTTGATGAAAAATATTAATCTACACATCAGAAAGCTCAATTAACTCCAAGTGGAATAAACTCAAAGACATCTGTATCTAGACATTTTATAATGCAACCTTTGAATGCCAAAAAGCGAGAATCTTAAAAGTAGTAAGAGGGAAGTGATTGATCACATACAAGAAACGATAAATAAGATAACAGTTGGCTGGTCATCAGAAACCATGGAGGCCAGAAGACATTGGGATGACATATTTAAAGAACTGAAAGAAAAAAATATGAAATAAGGGGCCGCCCCGTGGCGCAGTGGTTAAGTTCGCATGTTCCACTTCGGCAGCCCAGGGTTTGCCGGTTGGGATCCCTGGTGAGGACATGGCAACGCGTGGCAAACCATGCTGTGGTAGGCGTCCCACATATAAAGTAGAGGAAGATGGGCATGGATGTTAGCTCTGGGCCAGTCTTCCTCAGCAAAAAGAGGTGGATTGGCAGCAGTTAGTTCAGGGCTAATCTTCCTCAAAAACATAAAATGTGAAATAAGTTCTGTATTCAGCAGAACTATATTTCAAAACAGGAGTGGAAATTAAGATATTTTCTGATACATGAGAACAGAATGTATAGCTAGGAGACATGTCTTGGGAGAAATACAAAATGCAGTGCTTGAGGCAGAAATAAAAGTACACTAGATAGCAGCACAAATCTACGTGAAGAAATAAAGAGCACCAGCAGAGGTTACTAATAAATATAGGACAGTAATAATATATTTTATGATTGTTACATGTTTGTTTCTCTTCTTTGATTGTTTTTACAGAACTATGTAAAACAATAATTCCAAATCTCTGTTGATAGTAATTTGATATAAAAATATAATATAATTTGTATGACAATAAGAACACAAAGGAGCATGGAAGGACCAGAGCTATATAGGAGCATAAATTTTATATACTATTGGAATTGAAGTTGGTATTCATCTGAACTGAACCTCTGATATTTGGTGAGAGAGAATAGGCAATCAATAAAAATACGTGTGAAGTTCTGGTGCCACAGAAAGAAGAATGTCTTAAGTTAATAAGTTAATTGTAATTCCCAGGAAAATAACTAACGGAATAGCTCAAAAATAAATAGTAATAGAAATGAAAGAGATTTAAAATGGTACAATATAAAATATATATTTAATAGAAGTGATGCAATAATGAATGAAAGGAGAAAAAAAGAAATAAGACATATAGAAAACAAGCAGCAAAATGGCATATGTAAAGTCTACCATGAGTAATTCTACTGTGTAAACAGATTAACCGATTAAATACTTCAATACTAGGCAAATATTGAGAGAATGTGACCAAAAAAAACCCAGCAACAACAAAAAGCATGATCTACTGATGCTGTCAAGTAGATGCCCTTTAGAATCAAGGAAACAAATAAGCTGAAAGAAAAAGGAATATTGAAGTGTCTGATTATTATTTTGAATTTTCTGTTTCTCCCTTCACATCTGTCAGTGTTTGCCTCACATATTTTTCTATTATTATTTGCCTATGCTAGTCAAGATTCCTGAGAGAAACAAAATCAATAAGACATATATATATCCAATAGGAGATATACATAGAGAGAGAGACAAAGATCAACAAAGAAATAGAAGAATAGAACAATACTATAAACCAACTAGATTTAACAGACATGTCTAGATTATATAGAGAGAGGGGAGAATTAATATAAGAACTTAGAAGAAATGTAGGTGTAAATCTCCATGATCTTAAATTAGGCAACATATCATCTTAGATATGACACCAAAAGCATGAGCAACCAAAGAAAAAGAAAAACAAACATCAATGGGATTTCATCAAAATTAAAATCTCTTGTGCTTCAAAGGACACTATCAAGAAAGTGAAAAGATAATCCCCAGAATGGGAGAAAAGATTTACAAATAATACATTATATTGTGGTCTGGTACCTAGAATATATAAAAATCTCTTACAATTCAATAAGAAAAGAACAAATGATCCTATTAAACAACAGGCAAAGTAGTTGAATAGACATTTCTCCAAAGAAAGATTTACAAATAGTCAATATGCTCATGAAAAGATGTTGAACCTCATTAGTCATTAGGGAAATGCAAATCAAAACCACAATGATATACTACTTTATACTCACTAGGATGGCTATAATAAATACAGAAAATGTGTTAACAAGGGTGTGGATAAATGGAACCTTCCTACATTGCTGGTTGGAATGTAAAATAGTGCAGCCTTTTCAGAAAACAGTTTGGAAGTTCCTCAAAAGTTAGATGTTGTTACTATTTGACCTAATTATTCCGCTCTGGGTATATATGCAAAAGAATAGTAAACGTTTGTTCACACCAAAACTTGTACATGAAAATTTATGGCAATATTATTAAAAGTGGAAATAATCCAAGTGTCCATTAACTCATGAGTGGATAAACAAAATGTGGTATATCTACACAATGGGATACTATACAGTCATCAAAAACCAATGAAATGTTGATATATGCCACAACACAGAGGGACCTGGAAAATATTGTGCTAAGTGAATGAAGCTAGACTTCATATTGTATGATCCTATTTAAATAAATGTCCAGAATAGGCAAATCCATAGAGACAGAATGTAGATTTGTGGTTACCAGAGACGAGGGGTGTGCAGAATGGAAGAGAACACTGATGAGAAATGAGTGCTAATCGTATGATGAAATGTTCTGGAATTCGTAATGAAAGTTGCAAAACCCTGAAAATATACAAAACCCCAGTGAATTGTACACTTTAAAAGAATAAATTTTATGGTCTATGAATTTTATCTCAATTAAAACTAAGTGTATGTATACATATATACATGGACATTTCAATAAAGTATATGAATGAGTTATTAGAATGTAAAGAGTTCAAAATCTTTTGTCTCAAAAATTGGTAAAACATTAAAAATCATGTATTCACAGGCTTATAAATATAAATTAAATTTAAAGATTGTTGCATTAGATGGAAAAGAACAATTTTAATATGAAGATTGAATCGATCAATTATTAATAAGGAAGATAATTCTAAAATTAACATTTCTTTGTAGTTGAAGATACAGCAATAGAATTCATAAAATGGCACTTTGAATTATGAACAATTCATGGAGTCACAAATTATAGGGCAAGTAGCAGGAAATATCTGGAGAAATATGAAAATTCCATTGCATAAACTCACTTTAAAATTAAACTCATACTTATGTGAAATTGATTTGTATTAAGAGTTAACATTTTTGAAACATTATTCTGTGAGAGCTGTAAGCTCCAGATAAACTAAAATTTGTATTTTGAGATAATTTATCAGGAATGTATGCCTATGTTGTCACAGACTATGAAACATTCCTAACAGCTCCAGTAATAGCTACATCAGCAGAAACAGCCCTTCTCAAAATTTCAAATTTTCAATGATTATTTGTAATTTTGCATTTGCCAAAAGCTACTGATGTTGCTTTCAATTAAGTATAAAAGAGTTTCTCACATACATTTTCAGCAAGTAACTTCTCTGCTTATAGTACGCTCACCTATGTAGTATTAAGAAGGTAGTTCTCAAATTTGTGCTTAGATAATATACTTAAAAAAAGAAACAAACAAAATGAGAGCCAAGGACCTCTCTGAAAAACAATTCTATCTTGCATATTTCATCAATACCAATTACCTATCTGATATCCAATTTCCTTAAAGGCCTTGTAAAATGATAGTGATAAAAGTAGCAGTTGGCTGGAGTTCTCATGACGTTGCCAAAAGTATAAATCTTGGTGATCCAACAAATGTGTTTGCAGAAAAGCACCCCAGAAAAATCTTATGATTAATTAAGATGTAACCTTAATAAAGTATTTTTGTATTCTATAAAATTATGACACAGAAAATGTTTTTATTACAACTTGTGTTCATGTATCTCTATTATGTTTCCTAAGTAGTAAAATATTTTTAAAGAAAAAGTCTTTACATTTTAACATCATTAATTGCATTTTTTTCTCCTGTTTTTTGAACAAGGGGCCCCAAATTTTCTTCTTGCCCCCAGCCCGGCCATGAAGTAGATGGTTTAGAACCTGGCCTTAAAAGGATAGGACACCTTTTCTAACTTAAAAAATTATATTTTTGAAGAAATGAAAATACCGTAAAAGTCCAGATAAACTTGATCCTTGTAGATTCCATCCAATATGGCTTTCAGAAAAAAAAAAAAATGTCATCTTCTTTCTATGCTCTAGGCTATAGCTGCAAATGCTGTAAAGAACGGCTCTTGGTGCTGGACAGTCCAATCAGCCAAGGCCCAGAGGTTCTCAGTCAGGTACAACACCACCACCTTGCACAAGGGGAATATTTTCAAATAGGACAGTATGTTCTCTGATTGTCATAGAGCCTGAGGAACACTGTAATGGTAAAAGCTAGGAATGCTAACATTCCTGGCATGTTCAGAACAGTGCTCAGTGTTTCACAAGGCAAGTTTATTTTGCCCAAAATGCCAAAAATATTCCAGCTGAGAACAGCTACATTCCTTTTCCTGCCCAGTACTGTCTCCTCTCCCTCTGCTACTCCGTAGCCCCACATGGGACCAACCACATCCAGAAAACCCATTACATAGACTTATTTCCCTCAATATAGCATGAGAAATAGACCGAGTCCACTTTGGCAGGATGGATAATAGCACAGAGGGATTTCAGGATGAATTGGTTAAGAAAAACAAATTTTTCTCATAGCCAACTGGGTCATCACTGTTTCTGAAGTTTGTATAAGGTGAAAGGACAGAGAGAGGCTTTTTGATGTCATTCCACACAATATACTATATGTACAGAACATCAAAAAAATATGTTCCAATAGACTTTGACCTAAGGCAGCAATGCTATCATAGGAGCATATGCTTTATAAATGTTAGTATTGCCTGGCACAGTAACTTTTTATGCAGTCAGCTGTTCCATCTTTCTTCTTGAAGATAGTTATTTATTATTCTGCTATTACTATTCCAATTGACAAAGCTGGCATGCATACACACCATTATCTATAAAGCTGGGATTAGCCAGATAAAGCAGCAGAATCTTACAAAACCATCTAATGCTACCAGAGTGGCATAGACTTCAATGATTATGACATTTCCTACTTGTAAACAGTTCCTGTAAAATTATACAGATTGTTCCAATCTTAAAACAGATGAACAAAGAAAACAAATTGGAAAGGCAGACATGAAAAATCAAAAGTCTTTTCTCCCAGTGAGGAAAATTACTCTAGATTGTTAAACTTACTATCAATTTGCAATTTATTACAAAAACTTCTCCCTTTCCTCTGCTCTCCAGTAAGATGCATCTTACTTTTTTTTTCAATAAATTCAATGCATTTGGAAAAATACCCAGATGGTTTAATTTCTTTAGGGAAATGTATGTATCCAGGATAATGTTCACAGCTGCCAGAAAATGTATTTCTCCATTGTAGCTACCACCTGACATCCATCACATAAAACTGGAACAAAAAATAGAAGCAAAAAATAAGAAAGTGAAAAGGATTGCAGAAAAACTAAGATTATCACTGTTTTCTTAGAGAAAAGTAGAATAATCTAGCTCTAAGATTGAAGCACCTCATTAGTGCCAAATCAATGAAACAGAGAAAGTACCCAATAAACCTCTGAATCCAATGGACTGAAGAGAGAGCAATTACACGTTTGCATTTAAAGAAGTACTACTTGAAGCTCTGTTTTTTGGCCTTAAATATTGCTGAGTGCTGTCTTACCAGCCAGTAGAGTTGGAAGATCTTTGAGAAATCAATGCACATCAAAGTCATTCATATTAAATTCTAAATTAAAGATTCACCAGGCAGGGTAATTATTTAAAGCTCTTAACTCTCTAGTTAATCAACAACATTATTGACTACCTACTGTGTGTTTTACATTGAACTTGAAATAAAAGGAGGACACAAAAAACATAGTAGCTGCCTTTATTTATAAATTGATTAATTGCAGTTCATGAGCTCCTATTACATCTAGTAGTTGAAAAATTATAATATGATAAGTCAGGGTAATTCAACCAAATGGAAATCCACCTTTAAAATTGGGCTTTTGGGGGGTAAATAATCAAATTCAAGTTTCTTCTCTTCCCACTGTTCTTCACTCCTCACTGGGATGAGTTTCCTGTGGGTTTATATAACATCCTTACATCTGAGGAGGTATGCTCTTATCCATGGGCCACCTACTTTCCTTGCTGAAATTCTGTGCAGTGAAGCCCATCCCAACTATCTTTGTGCGCATTGTAAGCTGGCAGGCAACGAGGTCTTGCTCACTCTTCCCGGAAAAACAAGGAATCTGCTGTTGCTGTCCATGGTCCTGGCCTGACTTCCATCCAAGACCTATTTCCATTTACTAGCACTGCTAATCTAGCCTCCTCTCATGGCTCAAGTGCCAAGTAGGACCTAAGACTTCTCTACAAGACTTGTAGTCTCTGCACATGCATGCTGGAAAGTGCGGTAAATCCTTGCTGTCCTCATATTTTCCATTAATTGATTTCAATTTTCCACTATCTGGATTTCTATTAGTGTATTTATAACACTCTCCTTCCAACTCTGCCTTGTATTCAGGACCTAGGAATGTGAAGAACTGGATATTTTATCAAGAATCCAGACAATACCCAAAGCTTAATCGTGCTCCTTTCTGTCTTTCTCTTGCTGTTCCTTGTGAAACTCTTATTTTCCTTTTGGTAAGATGACTGTTACATTTTCTCTTACTCTGTGGTTTATAATATAAATGTTCTGTGCAACTTTGCAAGCATTTTCTTCTTGAAACCCACAAATTCTTTCTGTCTCAGCAAAGCTTGTCTCTTCCAAATAAAAACCTTGTTTTTAAGATGATTCCTTTGTCATTCACCATTTATTCATTCATGTATCTGATTATTTATTGTAGATTTACCAAAACCATGTTCAGCACTTCAATTATCTTCTTTGTTCAATGTTTTATCTGCCCTTCCTTTGAGTCAGTAGATGTGGAAAACAATCAATAACACATTAATAGTGGGGTTCTGATAAGGGAGTAAGTAGAGTAAAATGAATGAAAAAATTAAAATTATATGTTAACCTTAAGTAATATTTAAAAATGCAAGTTAAAGACCAAAAGTTAAATATAAAAATTCTAAGAAAGCACAAAGTAAAGCATTTAATATAATCACGTATGAATGAATAGCATCTTCTCCAATCCAGAAAATTTCTTTTGTTTGCAAACATACTTTGCTTTTTATTTACTATGGACACTTATCCACCAGACGGTTTCTCATCCTTCTATGCCTTTTAAAAAGCTAAATAACAAAAATTATTTCAAGGACATTAAATTCTATTTCCATGACTACTCAAGGTTAAAGAGTCTGATTCTTTTGGGGTCTCCTGCAGTACAGCTTTCCAAATAGTGTTTCATGGTACAGAAGCGTGCCATGAGTAACTCATGATGTGTGTCAATGAACCTAGAGTAGATGAAAGCTACAAGAAATTTGTTACAGACTAATAGCCATTTTGGAGAGAGATCCAATAGAATAAAGTAAGAAAATACCATTATACTTCATCTCTAAGAGTAAATTAATTACCTTACAGAGAACAGTGAGGGAATAGATGCATTTATTATTCTCTCTGGCATTTCCAAGTGGTGAATGACATTAGATGGTACAGATGAAGAAGCATCAAGGCCAAGTAAAGGTTTTTCTTAAGACGATACTTAAGTCAGCAAAACAGCTGACAGGAAATAGGGATTCAATTTTAAAACAAGTAGAGAATGAAAGAAACATTGGTGGATCTTATGAGCAGAAAGCTTATTAAAATTACACCATTTTGGTCAGTTGGATGGCTATGGAAGATAGCTAATATCCATTTCTGGCTTGTTATCACATGAATGTTTAGCTTTTATATCTTCTTTCCATTTTATATGGTGGAAAGATGGAAGAATTAGGTGATTTTTTATGAGTCTGGGTTATCCCCAAGTAGCATTAAAACACACTGTTAAAATACACAGTGACTGAACCATTGGCACTAGAAGGAAGAAGCAAGTCTCTAGCTCTATCAATAAAGCCACCTAATACATAAAGAGAAGACTATATCAAAAGCACAAACTTTGTATAGATAAGCTACCGTGGCATATCACAATAAGACAAAATATTTACACAATGCCTTTGGGAAATGTACAAAAAATGCTAAATATTTCTTCCAGGAAAGAAAACTAAAAAATAAATTTTCTCAGTGACTCACACAGAATATCCTTTATTTATAGCTTCTTAAATTCGAAGTGTTGCTGATTATAACCATACCGTTGAATGTGGATTTTTAGGATCAACACTCCCTATGTTGATGCTCATTCAGCTATGTCAGTCTCAAGTCATCCCAGGAAAAAACTTATGAGCAACGAATTCCTAGCTTTCCGACTTAAGTTAAATATTCTTGTTTTGAAATAAAATATGAGGCTAGAGGTTAAATGGCTATCTACACATCATAATGCAATAGAGATTACTTGTTCCTGAAAAGATACAGAGCCTCATTTTTGCAGTATGTGTTATGCAATGACTTATCTTTTATTCCAGTTAATCATGGTACAAAGCTATTCAAAAGAATTCCGGATCAACATGAGTAGTATTATAAATCCAGGCAGGAGTTCAGAGGTTTCTACAAGAGATATCTATAATTATTGCTTAGACTGCCAAAAGCACAATAAAAGAAACCACAACTCTGAATAGCAGACATAAGATTCATATTAGCCTTACGGAATACACAGAGATTAAATTCTAAAATTCAATTAATTCAAGGTTAAAGCCACATCCACATTTGAGGAAACAGTGAAGTGAGGCCCTTCATTATTTTGTACATCATTGAGCACTATATTGGACCGTTAAAATACTATACTTAGTACAATGCGCTATACAGCCTTTGAAAGATATGAAAGTCTGATTTTTCTGTTAAAGTTTTTATTAGTTTTAAAAATAGGAATGTTAAATATAAAAAATATTGAATCCTTTGAGAATGTACAGAGAAGAAAGTAAAAAATCATTTCATATCCCACCACTGGAAATAAGCATCATTAATCCTTCTGTATTAGCATTTCAATGGTTGCATAATATTCCATTTTTACATCTGTACTGTGATTTGCTTAAACCAATCCCCTATTGATAGAGTAACTTACGTAAATTTTTCACTTTTAGAAAGTAGTGCCGAATATCCTTCTGTCTATATCAATTCTCACTTGTGATATTTTCTCCATAAGATGTTCCAGAATTGTGATTGCTGAACATTTTACATTTTGGTACATTTTTTGAATTTTCTCAGCAGAGAGATTATACCAATTTACATTCCCTTTGCTATATCAGGAGCATACTACTTTCCATTAAACTCCTAACAATATCAGCTTGTCAAATTTTTAAGCTTTTCAAACCCATTAGAGAGAAAAGTGGTCATTTTATTCAATTTTTTTATTTTTAACTTTCAAATTTGGATGTATTTTCAAATACTTGCTTACAATTGTGTTTCTTAACAAACTACCCTTAGTTTCAGCTCTTGGCTGAACTCAATACCTACTTATAGTTATCACTACAATCAGTATATTTATTTGAACATATATATCAATAGCATTGATTCATTCATCTGACAAATATTTATCAAGCAACCAATATGTGCCAAATACTGTATACGTATGAGGAATTCATCATAAAGCAGGAGAGAATGCACATCCTTGTCCTCAGGGAACATGACAGGGGACAAAATCAATAAAAGCAGTATCAAGCAATCAAACAGTTAACAAATTACTGATAATGTAATCCTAGGTACTGATGTGATATGAAGAGAAGAGAGAACAGAATGGTAGATAGGGAGTGGAGGCTGAGCAATAGACAGATTTGTCATAAAATCCTCTTTGAACATATGACGTTTGAGATGAAACAAGAATTATGTGAAGGATTCAGCCATTGAAGGTCAATGGGAGAAGATGGTGGCAGACAGAATGAAGGCAAAACTTTGTAGGTCTCAGTAAAAAATATGGATTTTAACCTTGCTCTAATGGAAAGACATGATCAGCTTTGTTTGTCTTCTTTTTCTGCTTCTTTTTTTTTCAGTGGAGGGTACTTACCAGTTTTGTGTTGTCAGTTGACCCTCCCATCGTTGTCCACCAGAAATCACTGGATGGTTATATTCTCCAGCTATGCTTAAGCCATGGTGCTTTAGGAATAGACAAGGTAGACGAGAGATTAGACTTATCTGGGCTAATCTGTGAGTTCCAAAGGAGTGCTCTGAATAGTCTGAACCTAAAGCACTAGTTATTTTTGTTGTCAAGTGAATAAATGACGTATGGATGAGAAAATGGAAATCTGTTTGCTGTGGTTTTGGCAAACAAATGGAACAAATAAATGGGTACTGGGGATGATCCCACTCTGACACGATCCAACATGAGGAGCTGGGTCATGTATGGAGGCCTTGGCAAAGAGAAGGGCCGGCCAGTCTTTTACTTTGATTCAATTTTTGACTCTAACTTACTGTAAATGTATATTCACAAAGTTGAGGAAACCAGGAGAGAAGGCTCTTCTTGCACAGAATTTATTTCTCTCTTTCCTAAGTTGTGGTATTATAAAAACTGTTTGTATACATTGTTGAAAATTAGAAAATAAAGGACAAGGAGAAATGGTAAAATAAAATATATTTCCACTATGCAGAGATTATCACTGTTAATATTAATATATAGTATACATATATATTCTCCCCATTATATATATAATTTTTAATTTATGTGAGATCATACTGTATATTGCATTCTGTGCCTCTTTTCAGTCACTCTCCAACTTTCCATTTCAACAAATTTTTGTTTCATTTAAAGCCCACACCATATTTGAATGTCTTCAGTTATCTCAAAAATGTCCTTTATATCTGGTTTGTCCAAATACTGTTAAACCAGAGTCCACATTTCATCTAAATGTTAAATCTGTGTCAATAGCTCCATCATTTTTTTGTGTTGCTAACTTGTTGAAGAGACTAAATCTTTTGTAAAATCTGGTAAAATAATTTCTTTTGAAAGAGTTATTTGAATGTTGTGGCATAATTCTTCCCCTTCTTATGATGGAGGGGGAGGCAGTGACTTCCCCTCTTCTCCTTCACCTCAAGCCAGGTGAGAGGAGCTTGGAGAGGGCCAGTCAGGAGTCAATATCTATTTCCTGGAGTTTGTGGATACAGTGAAATGATGTCTGAATCATGCTTAGGAAAACGCCAAAGAAGAGACTGACCAGCTTTGCCTGGTAACGGCAGAGTAAAGATGGTAGAATTGGGAGTGACCAATGGTGGGTCCACAGGTCTAACTTGTCTTTGTACTAATTGTAGACCTTAAGAAGAGAACAACAGATATCAAGGGACTAAAAGAGGGTCAACCAGAAGAGATGCAGCCTTCAGATCACAACAAGTACAGTTACATATCTTCAATAGGAAATTCCTAAAAAGGAGTCAGTTTCAAATATTCACTTACAATACTTCACATTATAGTCAGGTAAATTTTTTGTATTTTACCTCTCCTTCCCACCTCATTCACGGAAGAGCTAATGGCTGCCTAGCAGGCAGAATTAGGGGCAGCCAAGGTATGAAAGTGAGAGGAAGCTGACATTACCCATTTCGATCCTTGCAGGTCTCCAGCCTGGAGCCAGCCTGACAGGGACAAGAAAGCAGCTTTGCTGAGTAATGAAATGTAGAGTTTTCATTATTGGAGTTTAATTAGAGAAATAATATAGCCTGTGTGACTTCAATCTGGAGAACTATTTGTTTTTTAGGAATGATCAGAAATGCAAATGAACCTACCTGAGATTACTCTATCAGGAAGATGAGAGGAATTTAAAAATTGTTTTGTGACTGTACTTTTTCATGTCCCACTTACTCACAGCACTAATTATGGGCAAATAGTTGTTGTTTCATCCTCATGGGAAAATGATGAGAAAATAAGATGTCTTCCTTTAGAACTCTTTTCATTTTATATGCTTATATCCCCTTGCGGTAAATGTCTCCTTTGAGAGCAAGCTTCTTAACTGAAACTATCAATCTTTATTGTTATCATACAAGCTGATATTAGTATAGCACTCGACAGTTTATAAGACACTTTCATATTCGTTACGTTTATTACCGCACTTTTACTGACTGCATTCTTTCCCATATTCCTGAGTGACATCTCCATTATAATGGAATTCTCTGCGTTTTCACTGTTTATTACGTTGCCCTCTACTGCCACGACTGTATAGACAGTGTTTTCAAAATTAGAACTGAGTCATTATTTTAAAGAAGACAAAAGAGCCCATCAGATACTAAAATGTTTCACATGTGTGTTTAGACAGCAGCCTCTTCTGTACGATGGATGTCATTTGGCCACTACTCCAAGGAGAAAAACATCAGAATGCTAAAAAGCAAAAAAAGCAAAACATGAAACAAAGGTTAAAAAGTCACGTAGACCATATAAGGCATTTCATTAGGGAAATAATCAGCTTTTTTGATTCGGTTCAGTATTGCATAACCAACAGCCTTAAAACGAAGAGAAATGAAATAAAGAAAGAAGTGAAATTGACAGCTACCAGATTTCGATAGGAAACATATAATATGCATACAATAGCAATTCTCACTAGACATATCAAAATTATGACAAGGTAAGAATTCTATAAGAAGTAAAGAAACACTCAATAATTGTCTCTCTCTTTTTCATAGAAATAAATGACAGGGCAGTCTACTGTCAGCATTAGCATAAGTTGAAGAAAAAAACTCCCTTCTCTCTCTTGACGAAGATACTGAGTAGAGTGTGGAGAGTGTGGAGTAATAGTGTAGGGTTATAACGTTAGTTATTTCAGAAGAGGGAGTATAATTTGTTCATTGTCAAGAAAGAAATTCACTTCAGACAAGTATTATTTCTTTAGGAACTCAATTGGGAGAGTCATAAGGCAAGAGCTATTGAAAAATACTGTGTCTTATATAAAGACAATCTATTTAGAACCTAACAGATACAACCAAGGTATCTATATAGATGTTTTTGAAAAACCTCACTATTCAATATCTGTTAAGAGAGTAGCTGGTGCTTCAACCAACAACGGCTTGTTTGAGGGGTCAGGAAAAAGAAGTCATTCCAGAGGCCTGGTGCTTATTGAAGCTGGGACGTTGCATAAGTACTTAGGCTCTAAGTCAGTATAAAAAACACGCCTTATCATTGGCCAGAAATTCTTGCATTCGTATCCCAATCCTTTTGTCTCAGGAGTCAAAGCATAAAAAGCTCACCTACAATGCTCTCATTGACTAAGACATCTGTGTTATGTTCCACGTAGGAAATTAACCTATGGGTTGCAGAAACACACTCACAGTTCAAATCATTGTTGCACGTACATTATAATAGAATACTTGATCAGTAATAGAACAGCTTCAGATGCTTAAAGGAGTGCATTTGGTGTCTACCAGTGTATGCCACTAAACTAGACACTGAGCAGATTTAAAAACAATGCCCCATGCTTCCAGATCTCTAAAAATCCATACAAAGCTAATAGCTACAAAAGAAAATCCAGATCACCTTTAAATTTTGTCTCTAAATTTCAAGTAATGATTTAATTCTTTCATAATGAAAATGCTTTTCTAAACAAAAAGAAGAAATTAAAAATACATTTAGAATATAATTGATATCGCATTTCTGGCATCATTCATGCAACAGAGAAACTATGAAAACCTATGCAGGTATTCTTCATTTCCAGTGCTGGAAAGACAGCCCTTCAATAACTCTCTATTCAGTGACAAGATGTGTATGATAGATTGTATTTTCCAAAGATCTTTGTAAAAATGTGCTTCATGTGTTTCTGGAATCTTGCACTTTCCTGACAAAAAGTGAGATCTATTTCCTTCCTTAGAAACTAGATTGGACTTTGTGAGTGCCTTGAACAGTAAAGGACTTGAGAACTGACATTAGCTGACTTCCGGGACTGGGTCACAAAAATGACATGCACCTTACTTTCTTAGGATGTGTGCAGTTGAAATGCAGCAACCATGCTGTGAGGAAGCCTAAGCAATCCCTGAAACAGAAACAAATCGAATGCCGCCAAAGGGTTTAGAGCCAAGATAGATGATAGATAGATTAATAGATAGACTGATCGATCGAAAGGTGACAGATCGATAGGGTTACAATAAAATAAAATGAAAATGAGGCTTGAAAATTCCCCAAACACACAAAACCATTTAAGCAGGTTAACAAAAGGATCTCTAGCTTATTTCATGAACATAAGAGAAATTTAACTTAGGTTATTTTTTGCAAATGCCTCTGATAGCCATAAAATAAACTTAAGTCATCTTCTTAAAATGATACAAAGCGGTCACTTTTAACCAATCTCCTGCTATCTGGAACCTCTCCTTGAAATAAGCAATCCCTGGAAATATTAAACTTCCTCCTTTTTATTTTATAAAATAAAATTCCATAACACCATGCCCATGAGCTTTCCATCAGTTTGATTTGAAAACTCCTAGTTGCTAACTGTTTATGTGCACAATAAACACTTACTAATTACTATTTTACTGATTTGGTGGTTTTAGTTTTGCTATTTATGGATTTTCAACAACCGATAGACGTAGAGATATATTATATAGATATGTCCACATATAAAATTTCAAATTCTACAAAGAATTAAAATAGTTTAAAAAACCAAAATGATTTTCTTTTCTGACTCTTTACTATTTTAACTTCAATGTAAAAGCCTTGCTATATAAATTGAAATATTTACACTGAGATGACTTTTTAATGATAACCTAACTTTACTTGACTCCAATTTACTGTTTTCCTTAAAATAGTATATTTTCCATTGGTCTACTATCTGACCTTAAATACATCTTCATCCGAAGTCGCCAAATTTTACATCTGTCTCTATGAAAAATACAAATTGCTATTAAATATAAAAAAATCTATATATTTCAAATATATCTATCTGGATAATATCTCTATCAATCTATATATGTAGAAATATCATAAAATGGAATAGTATTTAATGACAAAATGATTAGGAAGGTATGAATTTGTTTCCAAGAAATGACTGCTTGTGTGTTACATGTTTTTAAGTTTAAAAAAAGGCTATAAAACAGGACATACATCGAATACATTCTTGTTTTGTAATAGATTGAAAGATGATAGGGACAGATATATCTAGATATTTAAATATCTTGGTAGATGAATATGAAAGTCTGGAATAAGACATCAAAATATTCAACAGTGGGATATCTAAGTGGTAATACAGCAAATAATTTTGATTTTTTTATATTTCACTTATCTATATATTCTAATTCCTGTTTCAATTAGTACGTATTATTTAAAAATGAATTATAAAATTACACAACTCAATCTTTATTTCAATTGCTTTAGGCGTTTCTTTTACTCATTCTTTTGCCCGGTTGCGTGTACATGACGCTAAAAAGCTACAAGTGCAGCTCTTTTAATGTGACTGGATTGTGGTAATGCCCTTTCAAAACGTGCTTCTCTCAAATGTCTGTAAATGCTTTGTGCAGGTGGCAGGTGCGGGATGTCGAAACCTCTTCTTTGCTAAACTGCAGAAGAACTATAGATTACTTCTTGCTTTGGAAAATGCCGCCCTGCCCTTACTCAGAAGATATTTATTCTTACTTCCTGTGCGATGTTATCAGATGTCGCTCAATAGCAGCTACTGTAGTTCAATCCAGAAACCTTTGACTTTATGGTGGAAAAAAACTATTCCACGTTCACTTGCAGGTTTGTTACATAACCACTACGATTATTGATCTTGAAGTATAGATATGAGTGACATGTATTTTCTGTAATAGTTGCTTTTTAATATTTTATTTCATAAATAAAACTTCAGGAGGAGTAAAAAAATAAACTTCACAAAGGCTTCCTCTTCTTTTGTTAAGACCATCATCTAATCCATATGTCTCCATGGTTGACGCCTTTTTAAGAAACAGATTTCTAAAGAGAATAGATTTAATTAAATGTATTCTGGAACAAAATGGGACATCTTTTTCTGTTTCATTGGATTTACGGGGGCTATAGAAAGATAGTTACTCTCTCAAAAAGCCAATAGATCTTGTGTTCTCACTGTATGCAACTCCTATAATTTTGTAGAAGTTCTTTACGGATAAAAATACAAAAACTACCCATTAGCTGCTAGAAACATTTATTATGTCAGCACAGAGGGATATATTAAAACTGACACAAAGTGAAAAATTTAAATGGAGAAAGTGCAAGCCTAAAATCTTCTTATTCATAGAAAGATCTATGTGGTTAAAATTCATAATGAAAGTCATACTTAATTTACATCTTGTTTTTAATTCTATTTGGTGGTAAATAGCAAAACCATAATGTGGGGCATATTTTATCTAAAACATATGCACACATTTTTTATACATAATTAGTGAAAAAAGTATTAACAACTCAGGATGTTAAAAGTTATTGGTGCAATATTTAAATTTTGTAATGGAAGTTCCAAGAATGACCAGGCCTTCTGGCCAAGAAATATTAATTTAAAGAGGAAAATAAATAGCTCACTTTCTGGGAAACTTTTATTCCCTAGGTCAGACCCTTTTTAAATGAAGAATTTGTCACTTGTCAGTATAGAGCAGGCTACTGGAAGAAGAGAACATCCTTCTTCCTGAGAACGCCTCTACTGTGTTGTTACCGTCACTTATCTCTGATTTTATTTTCTGAAATGCGAATATACCCAAATTTTTCTTTAAAGATGGTTTTACCAAAGGCAGGATAAAGATTTGACTAATTAACTCATAAGTTGAACTAAAATCAAATTTTCCCCCTACTTTAAAATTTACTAAATGCAAGTTCAGATTTGCATCTCTACCAGGTCAGATACATATTCCAAATTTTATTAAAGTACTTAATCTCTGGATGTAATCATGAGATCTCTGCATAAGAAATCCAATCTGTGTCTCCAGGATTTCCCAAACTTTGCTTCACACTGGACTCCTGAGAACCTTTTATTTTAAAGACAAGTTCCCAAACATATCCCAGATTTATTCAGTTAGTCTCCAGCAATAGGCTCAGGCTCTCTGGAATCATGGCTGAGTCCTAAAAGAAAGGATTGAAATAAATAGCCGAGCAAAAACTAAAGGGGATTATTTTCTAAAATTTACATGGGGCCTTTGGTACTTGTAGCTTCATGAGTATGGAGAAGCAGCTTTTATTTATCATTTCATCATTGACATTTTCTCATGTCATTGAATAGTACTTGCTTGAGATCAAATGTGCAAATATTTTAAGAAGAAACTTCGAAGCAAGTATGTAAAATGTCTCTCTATAGATTAGGTTACACTCCTGAGTATTTTACAAAGTTTCTGTTATGAAGTCAGTACTTTATTAAAATAAAATTTATTTAAAGGAAATTCAGAAGACTTTTATTTCTGGTAATATGGCAAAGAAAACATACTGGTTCACAGCTTCTAACCATAATGGATAAAATTTTTTAAAAAAAATGTTTAAATACAGATCTGAGAGTAAGCAGAAACAACAAATCCTAGAACAAAACTTGCTGCAGATACTGGAATCATCCAATAGAAAATATATAGTATTTAAATATTTATAAGGAATAAAAAAAGGAACAAGCAGAGCCAGGATAAACAATAAAAGGCTATTATAAATGACCAGGTATATTTGATAAAGAACTAAATATAACTTTTCAAAATAAATTACACATACATGCATACTACTGTAAATTAGAAATTCAGGGGTGGATTAAATAACATACTTGACAAAGTGGAGAAAGACTAGTTTATTAAACTGAAGTAATGAATTAGAATAAGCCCAATGTGAGAAAGAAAGAAGAAACATAAAGGAAGATTTTAGTGACACAGATGATAGAATAATAAGATCAAATATGTCTTATTGAAGATCTAGAAAGAAAAAAATAGATAAAAGGAGAGAGGCAAAGCAAAAGAATGAGAAACAGGCTGACATTTTTTAATATGACAAAAGATAAAAACTCAACAACATGTGCTCCTAAATATATCATAATAAAATAGCGGAACACCAAAGACAAAAAGAAGATCTTAAAAGTAGTCAGAGAAAAAGGCAAATCGTCTGCCAAAATATTGGCCATAAGACTGACAGCTGACATAGCAACAGTAACGATAGGAGCCAAGAAGAGGTTTACATATCTTCAATATAACATAACTTCAATATAAGTAAATAGATCTCAACTTAGAATTCTAAATTTAGTAAATCCATCTTTTAAGAGTGAAAACAAAATAGATACTCTCAAACAAAATCTAAAAAATATTTATATTAGTCCCTCATTGATAGAATTCTAAAGGATATGCTTTAAGAAGAGGAAAATAATCCCAGAAGGAAGGTCTGAGATATAATAAAGAATTTTAAGCAAAGAAATAGGTAAACATGGGAGAAAGCACAAACAAATAATGATTTTGTATAATAAGGAGAACACCCTGTGTGTGTGTGTGTGTGTGTGTATGTGTGTGTGTGTACCATCCAGGGAACAACATTATTTAAAATTTCAGGCTAAACTTGCTCACTTATGAGCATGAATGTCAAAATCTTTAAAATGTTTTAGCTAATAAAATTCAATAATGTATTAAAAGGATAATGCATTTTGACTAAGTTGAGAATATTTCAGGGAGAATAGATCTATTCAACATTAGGAAAAAATTAATAAAATATATCCTGTTAGTGCAGAAAAATATTATATATATTTCAACATCCATTAATGATTCAAAACAAAACAAAACAAAACAAATAAACAAAAACTCCTAGTAATTTAGGAACAGAAGAGAAATTTTATCCCTTATAAAGGGTACATAAAACTATTTTGCAGCTTCATCTTATTTAATGGTGAGATGTTAAACATATTTCCACATTATCAGGGACATAACTGGTTATCTGCTATTACTACATTGTTCATCATAGTCTTTGATCTTCCAGTCAGCACAGTGAACAAGGAAAAAGAATTGATGGCATAAGGTTTGGAAAGGAAGAAATGATTACTATGACTGTCTACACAGCATTGTAAAACAGAAATACAGTGCAAGCCACATAATAATTTTAAGTTTGCTAGTAGCTACGTTTTAAAAAATATTTGCAAATTAACACCTTATGATATTTAT
The DNA here is from genome assembly GCF_041296235.1 of Equus asinus. Lineage (NCBI taxonomy): Eukaryota > Metazoa > Chordata > Mammalia > Perissodactyla > Equidae > Equus > Equus asinus. The sequence goes on along the minus strand of NC_091790.1, from coordinate 26,629,949 downwards.
GCAAAGATAGAGACATACAGCAGAAACAGACCAGAAATAGTTCAGAAATAAACCCACACATACATGGAAGTTTGCTTCATGTTAGAGGTCCTATTGTACTTCTGTACAGACAAGGGAGACATTCAATAAATAGTGCTGGAAAAATCATTTATCTACATAGGAAAAATTAAATTATATTCTTAAATTACACCATAAGCAAAAGTCAATTCCATATGTTCAACAACTTAAAATTTAAAAGACAAAATTTTCAAAATGTAAAATACAACATAGGAGAATATCTTTATGCCTGTGTACTAAGGAAATACATTTTGAAACAAGATACAGAAAGCACCAAACATAAAAGAAAAGATAAATTCCACTATATCACCAGACACTTTTGCATCAAAAGATACTATGAAGAGAGTTGGAGAGCAAGCCACAAGCTAGCAGAAAATATTTACCTTATTATAACTGAAAAAATGCTTAATACACATAGTATTAAAAGGGATTTCCATGGATCAGAGAGAGAAAGAAAATCACCCAACTGAGAAGGGTGCAAATAACGTGTAGGCATCTCACAGGAGAAAAACGAATAAAGAGTAAAAATATGAATATTTGTTCAACCTTTTCAGTAATCAGAGAAACGCAAATTAAAATCACAAGAAGATAACTTTTTGCAATCACCATACTGGCAAGCCCTTTTTACACTTTCCATTCTTTTTCAGAAAGTCTTGCTAACTTCAACCATTTGTTCAGCTTATTAAATTACACAAAATCCTCTACTGAGATTTTTATTGGAGTAATGGATCAACTTGAGGAGAACAGAATTTTTTTTTTATGATAAGCATTATACTGAGTAATATGGTATGTCTCTATTTAATTAGATATTTTTAAATGAACATCAATTGGGTATTAAAATTTCCTTTAAAAGTAGGACTTGCATTAAAAAATCCTTTAGGTTACCTTAAAATTTTTGTAGCTATTGTAAATGGCACCATCCTAATTATTAATTTTTCTATTCTATTACAGGGGGCTATAATCTGAATGTCCCCCTCTCTGGAAATTACACATGTGGCAGCAGCTATATGTATGACAGTTCACCGTTCTCCAAATGTCCAACTCTCTATTTGCTTCTGCCTGAAACCAAGTCCTTTGTAATTATCCTCAAGGGGCTGCTGTAGATCTCCTTAGCTCAGCATTTTGGGGGTCCTAGTTAAGGACTCATCTATTCAAATGAGTGTCTAAGTCGTGTTCAGCGTGCATGCCTCAAGTTTATTGAAAGTCTCTACCTTTGATGCTATGATGTCCTAACTCTTGCTATCCTCCTCCAACATTACTCACACCTGTGTATGGTCTGGGACCACTAACCACACTCTAACTCAGTTCTTGAACAATTTTCCATGAGCTTCTGTCCAGAAGACATCTGACATCCACACCATTCATGAGAGGCTGCTCTCCTGTCAATTTCCGTGGTTCCTGCCTCTTGATTGCTGATGTTTCTTCCCTCTCTGGACTAGAAGAACAGAATCTTTAAGTGAGAGGTCTGTCAAAGCTCTTTGGGTCCCTTGAGACACAAAATCTGGTTTCCTCCTCCTTCCTCCCACTTATTCCACAGTTCTTTCCTCCTGTGAGCTAAGGTGAATTCCAGATGGTGGAGGAAGGCAGACGGGAGGCATAGGCGTAGCCCAGCATCTCCCATCAGTGGAGGTGTGAGCTTTCTCTAGCAGTGCAGCCCGCTCCTTCAGGTTGTTTATCACACATCCCAGTGTCCCCTTTGTCCCTTCCTGCCTTCTTCCTTTCCTTTCATTCCTATCCCAGTCTGTCAAACAGAATGTATATTCTTTCCCACAGGGTGTCTTGGCTCCTTGTAGATCAAAAGCTAGCTGAGCCTCCAATGTAAATGTCCCTGAAATTTTCTGTCAGTTACAATGATTTGGGAACAATATATGTCAGTTTGGAGTTTTTCTGACTGGGGCACTGCCTACGTCCAGACACTGGCCTTTCTCTTCTTCAGCTCTGCTCCTTCAGAAGTCTGCTTTAGAGGGGTTTTCTTGTCGAACAGATGGAACTGAGTCACTCTCATGGGGCTTGTTTCTTGTCATCCATTGAAATATAAACGACACAATACTAACGTTTCCCAAATTGAGTGGCACAGACCACAAATGTCCAATGAGATGCTAATAGGTGTTCTAAAAAGAAAAAGAATTCTGAAGTCAAATGAGTTGGGGAAACACCACATACTCTTGGAGAATTGTCATGCATATTAGCACATTAAAGAATCTGTATAGTCCTGTAGTGAAGAAATTCATTATTTTGGTTAGCCAGATCTTCCCAAACACATTTGATCACAGACTCCTTTTCTGATGAATATTTATTAACACTTTGCAGGTCATTAGCCTTCTATTTATCTCAGTTCGGGAGACACAGGAATATTCCTTTCTCATGGTCCTTTTCCTAATCCTCTACTTAGACAACCAAAGAAGACATTTTTGTTGCTGTTGTTTTGTTATTGTCTTGTAATTCAGCATCACTCAGTAATACTAGGGATCAGTTTTATTAGGGAGACTCAAACTGCAGATGTCTTGCCAAACCTCTGAAACTCTTGAATGGTTCCTGTCACTCTGAGCAACTACTCCTCGACTATTTCTTTCATGTCATGCCCTCTGACACTGGCCTGGGAAGGCTCTTCCTCAGACTTCAGATCAGATTTCATGAAGCCTTCTTGCTTTCTCATCCCCTGGAAATTCTCCTGGTTCTAGGCTTTGGCATGCCCATCTCCGCTTGCTTCTAACTATCTAGACTAATGTTGCCTCCATTGTCCCTTGTATTTATAGAAGCATCTTTGACTTCAGTGGAGAAATACCAAGGTGGGGAGTGAAGTTAGCCTTTGACATTTTTTAATCTATCACCGGGGAAGCTGAGGGGCCTCTCCAGGGAGTCCATGGTCTTGCTCAGATGGATTCTAGTTCAAATTCTTCATTCAAGGTAGAGACAAACGAGACCCAGTGAGGTTTGACATGTTGCTCAAAGTTGCACAGAATGTCAGTGGCAGGATTCATTAGTCGCCTGGAATTTAGGTCAATTGACTCCTAACCTTGTGGCAAGAACATTTTGGCAAATGCAATGACAAAATACCAAAGAACAGAGATGCCATGCACATATTGCCCATTCCCTCTGTTCTTGCCTAAATACATTCCCCACAAAATAGCCTCATCCAAATCTTGGAAATAACACTTTCCAAGTAGTGTACTATTTTCTTGTCATTTATGAATTCAGAGAATGTGAATATGGATATTGTTATAAGTTGGGGATGAGGATGCCCCTTCCTCCTGGGTTCTAAAGAATTCAGATTATAGATAAACAGGGTCATAGCAGTTGCTCCATTAATACCTAGAGTAGGTGAATAACGATTGAAAAATTTAGGGCTTCTGTTAACTTGTAAGAGAATTTAGCTTAGACCCGAGGTCTAGCCAGGCCTCCTACTCCCACCTCAAGGTTGTCCTTGAGTCTTGCCTGTGGTGAAAGCTCCATCTGCAATGCAGAGCAACAGTCTACTCACTCAGCCATCTGAGAGGATCACAGAGCTTCCTCCCTGGATAGAACTGGTGGAAGGTTGTCTCATGGGGAGAGGGGGGCCTGCATGGGTGCCCTTACTTCAAGGGACCCAGAAGGAAGGGAAGGAGCCCAGCTTGGGATTCCAAAGTGCACGTCGAAGTTCAGAGCCCCGGAAGCTGCTAAGCACAGTATTGCCATACCAGTTGTTAAAATATTGAAATACTTCCAAAGTGGTTTATTGACATTGTTTTCCCCCAGATTGCCCCGTGATTCCGAAATTAAAAGGCTAATTCCAGGAAGGGCAGGGACTTCCAAGAGCTCTGTGATCCATTTCATTTCTGACGGCAATGGTTGCATGAAGTCTTCTCCTCTTTCTGCATTCCTACCTCAACCTTCTGAGGAAGGAATTCCTGCCAACCTACTGGTAGGGGATACCAAGAAAGCCCAAGAGGAGACATTTACCTCTTTCCCCACATCTTGCGTATTCCTGCTAAAGCATCTGAGTCTATTCTGATTGTGGAGCATCTGTCACATCACATCCCTAGTCATTGTGAGTTTCAGCTAACCCCACGAAGAACAGCTTGGAATGATTTTCTCATTCACTTGCTTGCTTGCTCACTTCCTCACCCACCTCCCCTAGGACATACGGAGCTCTAGGGAACACCTGTGGAGTCCCCAGCATACCAGCCCTGGGTCCTGTGTTTCTACCCTTGCCTGGGAAGAGAGGGCACAGATCTCAGTGAGGGAGGTTATGCTCCCAGAAGTAGGCAAATGCTTAGGACTCATGTGGCCCAGGAGGCCCTGACACTGTCCACCAGTGGCCACCAGTGGCTGTTTCACTTAGACAATTATGAAAACAGAAGCCCCTGAAAGACTTAAACTATTAAGAGGCAGGGAAATGCAGAGAATCTAGACAGCAGGGGTTGTTAATATTTTGAATATTTCTCTTGGTCCAATGTATTTCAGATGTTTGCCTGTCTAAGTATATACTTCCTCATCCTCTATTATTTATTTTATTGAGGTATAATTGACATATAGCATTATATTAGTTTCAGGTGTACAACATATTCATTTGATATTTGTCTGTATTGGGAAAGGATCACCACAGTAAGTCTAGTCAACAGCTGTCACCATACAGTTAAATTTTTTTTCTTGTGATGAGAACCTTTAAGCTTTACTCTTGGGGTCGGCCCTGTGGCTGAGTGGTTAAGGTTGCATGCACTGCTTTGGCTGCCCAGGGTTTCGCTGGTTCGGATTCTCAGTTAGGGCATAGCACTGCTCATCAGGCTATGCTGAGGCGGTGTCCCACATAGAAGAACTAGAAGAGCATACAACTAGGATACACAACTGTGTACTGGGGGGTTTTGGGGAGAAGATTAAAAAAAATGAAGATCCTCATCAGATGTTAGCTCAGGTGCCAATCTTTAATAAAAAGATTTACTCTTTTAGTAACTTTCAAATATATAATACAGCATTATTAATGATAGTTCCCATGCTGTACATTACATCCTTAGGACTTAGTTATTTTATAACTGGAAGCTTGTACCTTTTGACCACCTCCACCCATTTTGCCTAATCACTGTCCTCCACCTCCAGAAACCACCAGTCTGTTCTCTGTATCCATGAGTTTGGCCTTTTCTTTGTTAGCTTGTTTTTAAGATTCCACATGTAAGTGAGATCATATGGTATTTGTCTTTCTCTGTCTGACTTATTTCACTTAGCATAATGATCTCAAGGTTCATCCATGTTGTTGCAAATGGCAATATTTCCTTGTTTTTATGGCTGAATAATATTCCATTTTGTATACATAACACATTTTCTTTATCCATTCATCCATCAATGAACACTTAAGCTGCCTCTATGCCTTGGCTACTGTAAAATAATGCTGCACTTAACATGAGGATGCGTATATCTTTTTGAATTAGTGTCTTTTTCTTGGGATAAATAACCAAAGGTGGAACTGCAGGATCTTATGGTAGCTCTATTTTTAATTTTTGAGGAAAAATTCATACTGTTTTCCATAGTGGCTACACCAATTTACATTCCTACCAACAGTGCACAAATGTTCCCTTTTCTCCACATCCTCGACAACACTTGTTATTTATTGTGTTTTTGATGATAGTCATTCTGACAAGTGTGACGTGATATCTCACTGTGGCTTTGATTTGCATTTCCCTGAAGATTAGTGATGTTGAGCACCTTTTCAGGTACCTGTTGGCCACCTGTGTGTCTTTGGAAGAATATCAATTCAGGTCTTCTGCCCATTTCTTAATCAGATTGTTTGGGGTTTTTTTTTTTTGCTATTGATTTGTAAGAGTTCTTTGTACATTTTGTATGTTAACCCCTTATCAGATATATTATTTGTAAACATTTTCTCCCATTCAGTAGGTTGCCTTTTCATTTTATTTATGGTTTCCTTTGCTGTGCAGACGCTTGTTAGTTTGATGTAATCCCACTTGTCTATTTTCCCTTTTGCTGCCTTTGCTTTTGGTGTCATATCCAAAAATTCATCATCAAGACTGATTCAAGGAGCTTACCTACTATCTTGTCTTCCAGGAGTTTTATGGTATCAAGTGTTATGCTCAAGTCTTTAATTCCTTTTGAGTTAATTTCTGTGTAAGAATCCTTCACCCTTCAAAAAGGAGTAGGCATTCACCAGATTGCCAAAGAGAACAGCAAAAATTCATGAAACACTTAGAGACATGTAAGCAGTAAAGGAATATTTTTAAATTCCCTGGTGCATATGGAGGAGGGTGGAACAGAGAGGATAAAGACAGTAGACAAGGTCTTCATCGTGAAAAGCCTTGCCTGATGTCATCAGGAGCTCTCATTGTTTACTGTGGTGTATATGTGATGCTACTGAAAGGTTTAATTCAGAGGATTGACATAAAAAGGGATGCATTTTGGAAAAACATCACTCTACTTGTTGTAGGAACTAAAGGACGGATACCAGTAGGAGTTATTTTAATAAGATACAGAGACACACAAACACACACACATTAATGAGATCTTTGGGGCACAGAGAGGAGGGGTCACATTTAGAGATAAATTTAGTGGGCAGAATAAACAAAAGTAAAAGCAGATATACCGAATGAATGTGGAATATGAGGGAGAAGAAGGAATTTAGGATTCTCCTGGGTTCCTGGCTTATGCAGTTGGAGTTATGTGCCATTCAAAGAATCAAGAACTATATGAGGAGAGATGTGATTTGACAGGACAGTGATGGTTTTGTTTCAAACCAACTGAGTATGCAATGCCAAGGGGCCCCCAGGCTTATTCACCATTTTACGAATGTAGGCTTGGAGTTCAAGACGGATATTTGTGCTGGAGAGAGATTTCAGAAAATTCAGTACAGGGTGGCAGTTAAAGTTATGATCACAGCCGAGAGTCCTCAGAGACCGTGTAGGAAATGTCATGAGTGCTGCGATTATGTATGATGCAACCACAGCTTTCCTATAATATATGGAGATAAAACGCTCACCTGTAGCTCTTAATTCCAAAATAATTACTTATTAAGGAATCCAAATGCTTATATTTTCCATGTGATGCACTTCTAGGCTGAACTAATAACACATGAGCATTGGTTAACCATTCCGACCTTCTCTCCTCTCTTTTGTTGTAATGCTCCTACCTGGCACAAGATCTGCACATTTGATGGTCCCCTTTTCTGGAATATTCCAGCCATCCTGCTCCAACTTAAAGCCTTCCCAGTGTTTTCTTGCCATTCAGAGCTCAGCTCCAGCTCTCCTGTCTCTAACCTTCCCTGTCTAGGTCATGTCTCTTCCTTAATACTTCTCTTCCTAAACTGTAGTTATTTCCATATTTTTGTTATAGAAATTTCCAAACATAAGAAAATAGAGAAAATGATATGTGAAACCCCCATTTACCCATTTTCTGTCAAAAGGCAAAATGGTTAACTTTTCACTGATTTTATTCTGTCTGTCCTGCTACTTCATTTTTGTTAATTTGAGTATTTTAAAACAAATTACATCAAATAGTGTCCTTTCTCCTCTAAAACGTCTTTACATGTTACGCATTTCTAACTGATAAGTAATGCATATAATGTCTACCATGACGTTATTATCTAATAAAATTAACAAAAGCATCAAATGTCCAGTCCGTATTTCATGGCCTCCAATTGCTTCAAAATGTATTTTTCTAGTTGGTTTGTTTGAATCAGGATTCAAACTGGGCTTACACATTGTACCCGGTTATTGAAATAACTTATTTACTTTTATTTTATGTTTCCATACTTTCTTTTTAAAATATTTTTATGTTATTAGAAAAACCAGATCATTTGTCTTGTTGACTTGATCATACACTTCCTCACAGTATTTTTTAAACCTCATTTGAAACGTTTATGCAAGAACACTTCAGAGGTGCTTCCTATTACATCTCATCATCAAGTTCATAATATCCAGTTGATCTAATTTTTGACATTATCAGGTTGAAGCATAGTCAGTTTGATTTACCCATTGTAAAGTTTCTTAATAAACTTTAGCTAATTGTTGTTATATTCAATGAAATTGCTGCCTAGAGCCATTTTGTCATCAAAGGCTGCAAAATGGTGATTTTCTAGTACTATCAATCCTTCTGTATTAATTATATTTTTTCCATAAAGAAAAGCTCGGCTTTATACACAGTTTGGTTACCTTGAAAACAACTTATACTAGAAAGATGAGTTAAATACTTAATTCTTTCCCTTTATCAAATTTCCTGAATAATAAATTATTGTCCTAACAACCTGCAATGGTGAGCATTTTTAATGTTCAAATTGTCTCAACTTCGGCCACTTGGATTCAGAGTCTCTTTGTTTTATCCCTTAATTCTTTGACATGAGTCCATTAATCATTCATTATTTCCTTGTTTTTAAAAGAATATAGTGTCCAGGCTCATCTTGTATTACCTCAGACAACAAATCATTCCTTCAAAAACACCTCGCTCCTTCTAATGGAAAATGCCATGTCAAGACCATGATCTCAGTGCTATCAGTGTTCATTGGGTTGTTAGTACTTTTATTCCCTTCCATACATATTTTAATAGCAAACAGTTCATGAGTTCACACTAGATTTTTTAGTTCTCAGATCTTTACTTGCTTGTTTGACTTTATATTTTTAACTATTTTCTATTACCTGGAAAATCTTTGTTTCTACTAATATTAGCAAATTGTGTATTGCTTTTATCATAAAGTAATCATTCCAAGAATAACAGTATTGGGGCCAGCTCAGTAGCATAGCAGTTAAGTTCGTGCACTCTGCTTTGGTGGCCCGGGGTTCACTGGTTCGGATCCCAGGAAGCAAAGAGAGGAACATTGGCAGCAGATGTTAGCTCAAGGCCAATCTTCCTCAAAAATAAAAAAGAAATAAAGAAAAAAAGAATAACAATACTAATATTACTACAAAATTAAGACTACTGAATGAAATTTAAAATTTACAAACATTGTGTCTCTTTACTGCTAAACATGTCACTGTGTAACTTACAAGAATGAGAACATTTTTGTAGAGCCATGACTTAATATCAAAAATTTTAACTAGGTCTTTATCCAGTTTTGAGCTCACACTAAAATTTCAATAGCATTCTTTTAGAGCTATTTTTCTTAATAGATGCATAAAAAAACACTCAATAAAATTCAACATTCATTCTTGGTAAAAACTCTCAACAAGTTAAGAATAGGAGAGAGCTTCCTCCACTTGATAAATGCCATATATATAAACAACTTATAGCTATCATTACTTAACATGAACTTAATTACTTAACTTATAATTACTTAATACTTAACATTGCCTAACATTAACTTAATGGTGAATCATTAAATAATTTTCTTCAAAAATTATCTAGTGAAAAAATCAAATGACATATGCACAAGGCTATTCCTTACAAAATTTTTGTTGTTGTTATCACAAAAGACAGAAGGAAAAAATAAAACAATTGTTTATAAAGAGGAGTCTGGTGAACTAGACAATGGCAAACACAGTGGTGTGCTCCACAGGCATGGACGATAAGAAAGATCTCTATACAAGGTCCAATATCTAGCTACTTCTGGTCACCCTCTAGTCCTTTCAAATAATTTTAAAAAATTATCCAGGTTTTAGAATTATTTTCTTCTGGAATATTAGTTCAACTGGAAGACGGAAGGTGGAAGTTCTGATTATCTTCCAGTACGTCTTTGGGATACATTCCTGAGATTGTTGTGTCAAAGGGCAAATGCATATACAATTTTGATTGATTTGTTTTTAGTTATTACACTTATCTGTTTGATTATTTGATTAATATTTGTCTCTTCTCTAAACTGTAAGCTCCATAAGAACAAAGAGTTCAGTGTTTTTCCTTCAATACTGCCTTCTCAGTACCTGACAAAAAGTTGGCACTGAGTAAATATTTGCTATGAAATTGTTATTAAAAGAGGTTTTTTTTTGTTATAGTAGAAAGCATAACAAAAATAGCTATTATATTTTTGTCTCCAGCTCATCACAAATTGGTTTCATATTAACAATAAAGGAGTCATCAGTTTATGTTTTGCATTTCAGTCTATGGTTAATTTCTATTTAAATTTTATAAAAGCTCTCTGGTAAAGGATGAGTTCATTTTCTTATAAACAGTGTTCATTTGTTGCAGCATCATTTGTTAAAAGTTTCTCCTTTCCTCGTTTAATTGCCTTGGCACTTTACAATTTCTGGAAGGAAACATAGAAGAAAATTTTAATAAACTTGGATAAGACAAATGTTTTTAAAGTAGGATAGAAAAAGAAAAAAAAATGACCACCTGAACTTAATCAGAATTGTGCTCTTCAAAAGAAATTGTTACAGAAATGAAATGCAAGCTTTGGACTGGGATAAAATACTGGCCGAAAAAATGTCGAAGTCCAAAAATGGATTTGTGGCAATAGTGCTAGAAAGTAGAGGGAAAGGATTTGAGTTGGGCCAGAAAGGAAAGTAAGAGTTAAGCTGAAAGAATAAAATATTAGAACATAAGCCAATTGTGTTGTAAAATAACCTGACATACTTTTTTCTCTATTGAAAATTTAACAATTCCAAAGATTATTCAATGTGACATTGTGAAGAAATTTTCTACAGCCCATCAATGTTTAAATGAGGTCATAATTCTACTCTGCGACTTTTGATTACAGGAGCCGTTATCATGTCATTTGGAGATATATTTGTATTTGCAATAATATTTTCAATGCCATTACATTTTTTGGAAAAAATATCCATTAAGTTAACCAATAACAAAGAAAAGAATTGGTAAAAGTTTGAATAGACACTTCATAAAAGAATACATATGAATGGAACTTCAGCACATGAAAAATTTCTCAACATCACTGATCTTTAGGGAAACGCAAATTAAAATAATGAGATATGATTACATGTACAAGTAGAATGGCTAAAACTCAAAGACTAACCATATCAAGTGTTGGAAAAGATGTAGAGCAATCAGGACCCTCTTGTATCGCTGGGAAGAATGAAAATGACGTAGCCACTTTGGGAAAGAGTTTAACAGTTCTTAAAAAGTTAACCTTATGCCTATCATAGAATTCAACAATTTGACTCTGAATATTCACCCAAAAGAACTGAAACACGTGTCCATACAAAGATTTGTAGAAGGATATTCATAGTACCTTTATTCATAATAGCTCAAAATAGACACAACTCAATTGTCCATAGCCAGGTGAATAGATAAACAAATTTTGGTATATCCACAGAGTAGAATAAGTACTCGGCAATAAAAAAGAATGAAGTATTGACGCATGGAAAAACATAGACGAAACTCAAATGACTATGCTGAGTAAAAGAACTCAGACTAAACGAATAGTGCATATTGTACCAGCCCATTCTTATAAACCTCTAGAAAATGCAAACCAGTCTGTAGGGACAGTGTGGATCAGTGCTTACTTAGGTATGGGGAAGGGAGGGTTAATTGGAAAGGATTATGAAGGTGCAAGAGGAAACTTTTGGTGGTGATGAAAACGTTCATTATCTTAATTGTGATGGTTTCACAAGTGTATACACGTGTCAAAACTCATCAAATTGCCCACTTAAATATGAGACATTTATTGTATTTCTATTATACTTGAATAAAGCTGTAAAAAGACGAAGTCATAAAAAAGAAGGTCACAACCTAGCACCAGCCTATCTTACACCCCCTCCCCCCAACAATTGTTTGAACTCCTGTCTGGGAACTGTTCCAGATAGCTGGCTCTTTGGAAGTGCCTGGTGCCACGGTGAAAAAAATAACAATATTAACGGCAATTTTGCCAAATTCATGTAAGTTATTACTTTTTCTATACAGAGTCAAATTCTAAGGAAAATCAGTAAATTTCATTTTTGTGTGTATTTTTTAAAACTATTCTTATTTTTAACAAAATTACCTAAACCGTAGGATTTTGTGGCAAGATGTCAGTTCCATCTTTACAGTCCACTTTCTCTACTCATAGGTGAGTCTCCTCAAAAAACTGTTAAACTGATCATATGTTTCTCCAGACACTGCTATTATTAATAAATTAATATGAGCAGCACCTATCGAGGAGCAGTGGGAGGGTTAATGTGAAGGAATCTGCTCTTTTTATTTTTTTTTTTGAGGAAGATTAGCCCTGAGCTAACATCTACTGCCAAATCCTCCTCTTTTTGCTGAAGAAGACTGGCCCTGAGCTGGCATCCATGTCCATCTTCAACTACTTTATATGTGGGACGCCTACCACAGCATGGTTTGCCAAGCAAAGCCACATCCACACCCAGGATCTGAAAGAGCGAACTCCAGGCCACTGAAGTGGAACATGCGAACTTAACCACTGTGCCACCAGGCCAGCCCCAGGAATCTTCTCTTATATGTCTTTTAGGATGCATATTTTTAAGAAAAGATTTCAGTCTTCTGAAATGTTAATCTAACATCATCCCCTCCTACTCACCAGAATCAAAGTTATTAATAAAATATTCAAGAATAAGGAAATAGGTGCTGTAATTGAAATTCACTGTTATATCTGAACAGAAGAAAGGGTGGCAAATGGCAGTATGGCTGTGCAGAAGAAAAATGAGCAGGAGGTGTGAAAAGTGTGGATGGTCTAACCAGGCAGAAACAGAAAGAAAATAAACACAAACAAATCGTGTACAAAGTAGTGGAAGAGATTTTAAACGTTTGAATTTAAAATGCAAACTATGATTTATTTTACTAGATTAACCAGAATGTAAGCAAAAGGAAAGAGAACTGGAGTAAATTTGGTCCAGTAAATGAAATTAGAAATGTTACTGAGACTTTGTGGGGAGGAGAGCTAATGAGAGTAGTATATTTCAGGTGTGCTATTTTCCAGGCGTCCTACGCACTTTAGTCTCTTTATAAATCTCAACAATCCAGCCAAAGACAATGACTATTTTACAGATAACGAATTGATACTTAGAGAACTTAAATAAATTACCCAAATTCAAGGAATTGTTCTATATCAGAATCAAGACTCAAACTAAGTATTTTATTGTGTAACTATATCACACTTACTTATTTATAAATTCTATGGTTGATGGACATTTGAGTTATTTCCACTTTTTTGTTATTATGACTTGTGTCGCTATGAACACAAGGAACATATGTACTTGTCCTTTGGGTATACACCATAGAAGTGGAATTGATCGTAATAAGGTAAGTGAACGCCACTTTAGCAGACATTGGCCAACTGTGGTCCAAGGCGGTTGTAGTATTTACATCCTGTCTGTCAAGGCATCAGGGTTCCAGTTGCTCCACATCCTAAACAATTTTTGGTATTTCCTGTCTTTTTCAATCTCGTGTTTTTTGCTTTCATTATCCTAGTGACTAATAAGGCCAATGCTTTTTGGTCATTTCATATTTTCTTTTATAAAGTGTCTAAGTATTTTGCACATTTTTTCTACTGGTTTGGCTACCATTTTCCCATTGAGTGATGAGTCTATGTATTCAGGATGCAAATTCTTTGTTGAAGATATGTATTGCAGATACCTTCTCACAGTTTATTCTGTCTTACAATTTTACTCCCCTAAGGGTGCTTTTTGATGAACACTCATTCTTAATTTTAATGTAATTTAAGTTATCCATTTTTTTTCTTTTGTGTTAAGGATATTTGTGTCCTGTTTAAGAACATTTTGCCTATCCTGCACTCACATGAATATACTATCATTTTAGAAGAACACTTTAAGAGCTTTAATCCTTTCCTTTCCACAATTTGATATACGATCGTTCTGGAATTCTGGAATTACTTGGTGTATGGTGTGAGGTAGGACTTAAGATTCCTTTCCTTCATATGGCTGTACTAGTCTTCCAGAAAAGCTTATTGAAAAGCCATGACTTTCATACTTCACTCTAGTTTCATCTTTGTCAAAATTCAAGATTATGAGCTGTTTCTGGTTTTCCTCTTATATTGTATTGGTCTATTTATCTATCTTTGCATCAACAAAATACCATTTTAGTTATTGCCTTGATATCTGATACCAGATATCATGTTTTATGTCAACATATCAGCTTTGTTTCCCTTCAAGTTTACCTGATATATTATCAGTGCTTTGCATTTCATATGAATGTATGAATCAGTAGAAGAAAACTCTCATGATTGCTAACCCTATATAAGCTTTGGGCATTGTTCTTCTTACGGTTTTTCAGCAATTTTTTTTTTTTTTTTTTTTTTTTTGCCTTAGATGTTGTCCTTATCTAGCTCTGTGGAGCTTCACCCAACACATTCACAGACTGCTTTCAGCCAAGGACTCAATTAGTCCATTATACAGATTTCTAGATATCTTCCTCTGTGCAATGCCTTCCTTTCTGAAATTTGCATCATGAATTCTAGACTCCTCAGTCTCTTCAAACTCTAATTTCTGTCTCCTCACATCTATAAGATTGCCAGGTCCTGTTTGGGGTCCCTCTGCCTCTGCTGCATTTTGTAAATTGCTTCTTAGCAGAAAGCCTGAGTAATGGAAGGGTTTACCTCATTTCCCTCCTCTCAAGGATCACGGTCAAAGTTGACTGTTTTTAATGCCTGAAAATAGTCATTTCTATATTTTTCCCATTTTCTAGATGTTAATGATGAGAGGTTAATGCTTGATCATCTTACTGTCTCTGGGCAAAAATAGAACTTTCAATCTATATATTTTGAGCATTCACAACATACATACATTTATTATCTGTTGTCTAATTGATTTATCTTAAAACTGCTCTTTCATGTTTTTAGAAGTGCACTAACAACTGATAGATAATCATTCACTTTTGTAGCTTTAGTAAATTTGTTCCAGGACATAGTGGGTTGAACATGTAAATGGCAGAAGCGCATCGTTTACGTATTTCAAGCACTGATACAGTCGCTCTTGGTGACTGTATACCTTACAACAACTTATGCATCAATTCTTAGTTGCTGAGTAGGTAAAATAGAATTTTCCTTACTCTAAAAAAAGTTTCCAAATAAATCTGTATCTTTCAATGCACCTTAGCAAATTGGGTACATTAAGTTGTACCTAGGAAGCCTAGAAAGTAGCTATGTTAGAAATAAAACCCACATATCTAACGGAAATGCAACACATTTCTACAATGTATATATTCCATCTAAATAATCAGTTCATCTAAATTGGAATCTCACTAGAATATTGAAATTAGTTCTGTGCTTTCCTTGTATGTATTCAGTGAAGTTTTGTATTTGTAACAAATTAAAAAGTCAAGTAATCCTTGAGATATTGGCTCATTGTCACTCCAATGGATTAGCCTTTTTCCATATGGCCATAAATTCAGGTTTCAGTATTAAAGAAAAGAATTTGATTTATTTAATTGTTACTGCTTTCTCAATAAATGTAATCATAATCTATAGAGAGATTCGTAACTTTGAATACATTATGACTGTTTCTATCAAAGATTTTCTTTATGATAGAAATCTTTTTAATAGTGTCAGCTGTAGTTAATTTCACATGTGAATACTGATGTAAAAGGTACTGTTTTAAGATATAGATATGTGGTAAAAACTGCATATGTTGAAACAAACCAAGAGAGCTATATGTTGATATTTTCTTCCAAGTAGCATGAACATTTAACCAAATTGCAACTTGGTTTAGGAAAAATCTACACTTTTAAATAATATTGCTAAAGAGCTTAGCTAAATAATTATAGCTCTTCAACTAGTCCTCTATATATTGTGCTTATATGTGGCAAGAGCATTGTGCTATTTTGAAGAGATCACAAAATGGGGCATATTCATATTAACTTTCCTTTTTATCTAGAATAAAGATGAAGGCTTCTTCCGGATCACTGAGCCTTTGCTATTTTACTCTGACTTCATTCTCCAATCAGCAGTATGTCTAAATACAATATTAAAGAAATTATAATAAGCATTTAATTAGACCACTATGAAAGTATAAAAGTAGTCAAGTAATGTGAACAGACATGTTTTTAGCATCTTTTAGATTTCTATGATCATTTGGGAAATTTTACTTGTCATTATTAAATAATTAATTGTAGAGAAAAGGACCATCCAGAGACTGTTAAACAAAAAGGAGAGATTTGACTAAATAATGGAACTCACATGAAGACACTATTCATGTATGCCATATTTTCATAATTCATATTCTATATATATCCAAATTATATGTTGCAATAGAAAACTAAATCTGATTCTGAATAAGTATGCTTACACACACATGCATACATACATACATGCAATTTGATAGAAGTCAGTAGCACATGGAGGTATCTTGTGCAACATAGGCATTTAACATAGAGGCTTACAGCTCAGAAAGTGTACTGTGCAAACATTAATACAGCCTGCCATTTGCCAAGGGAAATACTTTCGTGAGGCTCATTAATTTAATTGGTCCCTGTCATCTAGTTAAAAAGGAGAAAAGAGGAGCGTTTTCTGACTATACCAAAGATGGTTAAAAGTTCTATTAGGTTGTGCAGCACTTGAGAAATTTTCAAGTCAGGAAGGAAATTGAATTGAGGAAATTGAATTCAGCACTTTGTACAACCTGCCTCCCCCACTCCATCTCTCATGTGGTGAGTCACAAAATTTCGAACTAGAACAGAGCTGGAACTCTTAAATATTAGAGCTTGCACTAATTAATCTCTTCCTTTTAATTGCATGTAAATGTATTTTATGTCTCAAGGCATAACCGCAGTTCGTATCAATTCCACTGTGATGTTCCCCTAACACGCCTCCACACTCCTAGCCTAAGAATCCATGTGAACATCTCTCTCTGCCTTCCACTGCTGATCTTTTGCAAATTCAAAGGTTTCATTCTCTACTCACTATCTGTCCTCAATTGTACATTGTGTCCCTCCCCACCTTAACATGGAAGAGACAAGGAGGACCTCATTAACTAGTAGCTCTTTCCTTTGCTTCTGGCCCCCACTTCTTAATGACACATACATATTGGAAACAGATGTTTGGGTGCTTCTGGGAAGTCCCTCTTGGAGCTGGCCCCTGTGGAGTAAGAGCGATAGCAGGTGTTCTGGGCAGTATTTGTCACCCCATTTGTAGGACGTGAAAATATTTCCAATAAAATCTGGCACTCCTTTTACCTCAGGCTGTCTCTCCTTGAGGCCTAGCGTCCTGCTAAGGAGTCACATCCGCTTTCCATGCCCTAAGTGTTCTTTGCAGGCCCATTCCATTCTGTTTATGAATCATGATCCTTCTTGTTTCTTATCAACATGACAATCACTACCTCCTAAAATAGGAGTCAGAAAACTACAGCCATGGTCTAAATCCGGAGGCCATCTATGTTTGTACAGCCCAAAAGTTAGAATGGTTTTTATATTTTTAAATAGTTGAAAGAAAAGTCAAAAGAACAATAATTCATTACACCTAAAAATGATGCAACATTCAAAATTCAATGTCCATAAATAAAGTTTCATTGAAACATAGCCATTCTCATTTATTGATGTATTGTTTGTGGCTCCTTTCACGTTGTAATGGCAGAGTTAGATAGCTATGACAGAGAGCATTGGGTTCTAAAATCATTTCTTCTAGGTCCTTTCAGAAAGCTTTCCAAACCCTGCCCTCGAATACTATTAGAACACAAGAATGAAGGTTTTAGAGCATGTTACTTCAGGCAAGTCCGTTAGGATGTTCTGGGTTTGGTGTGAAGAACTGAGAGTTCGCCACAGACCGATTGAGATTAAAATGAGTGAAATAATGAGCCTGGACAAAAAGCTAGGCTTCTATGTTCTCCTAATAAAAGTACCTCAACGATACTGTATTTGCCCACACCTGCTTCTCTCCCTTTCAGCTCAACACGTGGGTGGGCATGTTTCAGCAGCCAAAACTTTGATTTAGTGCCTAAATCTGTGTGCCTTACTGTGATAGTTTGTTAAACTTTCAGAGCTCTGGTTTCTCCATCCAGAAAATGAACTATTTGAAATAAATAGTGTTTTTGGTTTTTTTCTTGTTCCCAAACTCCAATTTTGTGGTTGTACTGGTTGTACAAAGAACATCAATCCTCAAAATTTAAAGTTTTGAATCAGTTGTTGAATTCCAGTGGTAAACATTTGAAAAAAGATGGTTTTGTCTCAGTGAAGCATCTCATACTGTGAGAATTTTGTTTTGTCTCTAAAATGTCTCTTCCATCCCAAACCACCTGGCACAGTTCAACATGTACCATTAGTCCCTGAGAGAACCCATCATCCTAAAACCCAGCACATCTTAGACAAGATCCTCACCAGCCTGCTCTTTGAGTACTTTGTATATGTCTCAATAGTGTTGCCTGCTATGGAGGGTAAGGATGCCACTGAACTTGTCCATATACGCAATCTCTCCCTAATTCTATTAAGCCAAAGTTTGTATTCTATTTTCTAAATTAGTTAAGAACCTGTAGCAAAATTAGAAATATTTTTTTCTTTTTGGTTAATTGCCCTCATTAAGGGAACATTGGCGGCTCCCCTGGGTCACTAGGGCAGTTTCTTTTGCATTGCAAATGCTTTCTCCCCTAAGTGAAAATGCATGCTGTTTCATGGAGACACTCAAGCTGTACCCTATTCCAGGCTACCCGTGGGTTTTTTTAAATGTGGTAAACAACTGCTATATTTTAAAGGACAGCCGTTGAGTCTTCCTTTCACAGGTTGTTATCTGCAAGTTGTTCTTTTGCTTTCTTAAAGGGGCCTTATTGGAAATTCACCTCATGGACAGTAATCAGGGTCTTTTGGCTTGGCAAACGGTTTCTACACTGAAAATTACACTTTCTTAGTTACTGGCTGTGCCCTATTTTTTCTTGTTTGCACTCAAAAGTTGTCTGAATCATTCAACTTTCCTTCTGCTCTTTAGCTATAGACTTACAAGCCAGTCTTGAATTATTCAAATGGATTTTCTTTTTTGTTACAAAACTCACCCGCGGTAGGAGAGTTTGATCCAATATCAAAGACAAACTGCTGCCCCTTTAAGGATGCACTCTTTGGGCTCCTTGCAGTAACTCTTCTCCACAGGTGTGCTGCACCTGCACCTTAATTGTTCCAAATACTTGGGTGACTGGTCTATTTTGAAAGTTCTCTCTAGGAAAAGCAACTGCACCACCAGCCTGGGTAATCTCTCCCATGATTATACACTCCTTACAACCAGGGAAAGTTTAGCCTTTTCTGTCCACTTAGTAAAAGGCAACAGTTTTTCTTTTCTTACTCTATCCAAATTTGCATCTGGAAAACTGGGCAACATCATGATTTTCATAACATGACTTGAGCAGCTCCCAATAGAAATTCTTTACTCAGTTAAATATTAAATGTAAGACAAATGCTAATTATTCCTATGCTTTTCTGTTAAGCATTGTTTGAGAAATGGTTAGGCTTGACAGCCGTTATAAAGAAATGTAAGAGCATGATCATCCTTTATCTCTCTCTGCTAACAATTAAGACAGAATCACTTTAAATGGTCAGACATCTGTTTGGTGCTATTCTTACTTTCATTCTCTGGGAATTTCCTCAGAATATCTCAGTCACATCCCTAAGAAAAGTTTGCTTTGTCATAGATGGAGTTTCCCTGTTAACAAAACTCAGGTGGAATTGATGAAGAATTATTGCTTTCCCATCTGCTGTATAAATTTAGGATTTTAAAGATTTGATATGGAGAATTCAGAGTTCCATATGGGCCACTTAGAAGTAAAATGATGTGATAAGGAGCCCGGACAAAGAGCCAGGGTTCAAATCTCTCCTAATAAAAGTACTTCAACTGAAATCTACTTGCCCACCCTCACTGCTCTCTCCTCAAATTCATTGTGTGGGTGGTTATGGACACAGAGTGGAATTCGTGTGAAAATAGTGGGGGAAATTGAAACTATTCATGAAATATCATCATCCAATCAGACTGGGACCAGGTATACTATGTAGTCAGTAAAATTGCTTACAGTTTTATTCAAGAAAGCTCTATAATTGTCCCAGGTTACTACCTTGAGAGAGCTTTCAGGGCATGCCACAAGGAGGGGAAATCAGACAGAGCCCAGGGGCTTCCCTACATAACGGAGATAGAGCTGAGAGTCCAGGGAGATCAAGAAGGCAAGAGTTTTCAGGACAGAGTAGTGGAAAGAAAAGTGCTATATAGGGAGAAAACTCTGAAGATCTTTAGAAGATCCCCCTTGAATATTCAACAAATTACTAACCCGCACAAGTGTATGAGAAAAGTGCTCAAGGCCTGAGAAAAAAAAATCCAAAAAGATTAGAGGGAATAGTATCCAGCACTCACACAGGGCTGGAAATACTGTCTGTCCCACCAGTAGTGGAAATCCATCATTTATGCGGCTTGAGTAGAGAACTAAGGTCTTGTGTTAGTAGAGGGAATCGTTAGCCCTAGACTAAATTTTGCTCTGATTTTACAAAAGCAATCTTAAAAGGAAGATCCGAAAGTAGTAAACAGTTCTTAGAATTATATTTCACGTGCTCAAAAAGTTGGGGAGAGAGGTAGTAGATATAAAAAAAGATCAAAATTGAAGTTCTAGAAATAAAAAGTACAACATGTGAGATGAAAAATACACTGGATAGGAGTAACAGCAGATTAGGCAATGTGGAAGAAAGAAGTATTACATTTGAGACATAAGAATAGAAATTATCCAAAGTGAAACACAGAGAGGAAAGCCAATTTTTAAAAATTTATAGAGCATCAGTGAGCTGTGAGACAACTTTGAACAGAGCAGATAGGTGTAATTTGTAACTCTCCAAAAGAGAAGATGGAGGCAGAAAAAATATTTGAAAAATTAACAGCGAAAAGTATTTCCAAATTTGATGAAAGTATAAACCCACAGATCCAAGAAATTAAACAAAATCCAAGCACAAAAAATATGAACATTAAACTAAGGCACATAATCAAAATACTCAAAAAAATGCTCATCATAAAAGCAGTCAGAGAAAAATGACGTCTCATACAGAAGAACACAATGGAACAAAATAAGAATGACAGTAGATTTCCTGCCAGAAACAATGCGAGCAAGAAGACAGTGGAGTGACATCTCCAAAGAACTGAAAGAAAAACTGTCAATCTAGAATTCATTTTCCATGAAAATATCTTCCAAAAATCAAAGTAAAAAATGTTTTTCAGACATACAAAAGGTGAAATAATTCATCAACAGCAGAACCATGCTACAAGAAGTGTTAAAAACAGTTCCTCAGGCAGAATTAAAATACCAGATAGAAATATAGATCTGCACAAAGTAATCAGCAATACCTGAAACAGCAACTACATGGATAACTATATAATTTTTTTTTATCATTTAGTAAATCATTTTAAAATACAATTGACAGTTTCAATGAAAATAACAAACTATAGACAGGCTTACAACATACCTATAAGTAAAATATATGAGCAAAATAGTATAAAGGCTGGAGAGGGAAAAATAAAATATAGTGTCATAAGATTCTCATATGCAATGAAGTACAACACCACTCAAAGTAGAATATGATGAGTTAATATTATGGCTGCGTCAAAGCAACCAGTAAATTAAGAAACAAATAGTTACAGTTAATAAGCCAACAAAGGAAACAAAGTAGAATCATATAAACAGCCACTTAGTAAAAAAGAAGACATAAAAAGACCAAAATGAAATTAAAAACAAATGTGACAAACAGAAAACAAGTAGCGTAATAACAGATATTAACCCCACCATATTGATTATCAAATTAAATGCAAACGTCTAAACACCTTATTAAAGGCCGAGATTATAAAATTGGATAAAAAGTCAATTTTCTGCCTACAGGAAATGTTATTTAACAATAAGCCTACAAATAATGTAAAAGTAAAATAGGGAAAAATATATATCATGCAAATGCTATCATTCATCAAAAGAAAACTTGAGAGGTGACATTAGCATCAGAAAAAGTGGATTTAAGAACAAAATGTTACCAATAATTAAAAGAAAGTCATCTCATAATGAGAAAGGAGTCCATTCATTAAAAGGATATATCAGTCTTAAAAACTTTTGCATTTAATAGCAGAGCTTTCAAATATATGAAGGAAAACATGATAAAACTGCAAGAAAAACATTCAAATTGACAATTATATTCAGAAGCTCTGCTGCACCTCTCAATAATTGATAGAACAAGCAGACATAAAATCAGAAAGACTACAGAAGAACTGAACAATGCTATCATCCTAATCAACATTTATACAAGTCCACCCAAAACTCCAGTAGAATAAGATTTTTTTCAACTGTCTATTTACCAAGGTAGATGCTGTTCTGAGCCATAAGACAAGTCTCAATGAATCTAAAAGGATTTAAGTGATACAGACCATAATAGACCATAACAGAATTAAATTAGAAATAAATAACAGAAAGATATCTGGAAAAGTCATCAAATATTTACAAACTAAGAGCACACTTCTAAATGACCCATGATCAAAGAAGAAATTAAAAAAGGTAATTAGAAAGTATTTTGAATTGAATGAAAATAAAAACATAGAATATAAAATTCATGACACTCTATTTAAACAGGGCTTATGCTAAAATTTATAGGACTAAGTGCTCATATTAGGAAAAAAAGGAAAGTGTCAATCAATAACCTTAGCTTCTATTTTCACAAACTAGGAAAAAAGAGCAAATTAAATACCATACAAAGAGAGGAAAGGAAATAATAAAGATAAAAACAACAATAAATAAAATACGAAGTAGAAAAACAATAGAGAAAATCAACGAAACCTAAAGATGGTTCTTTGAGGAAATCAATAAAATCAATAAATTTCTAGCCAGAGTCACGGGCCAGGGGGGAGGGAAAGAGAGAAAACACAAATTGTCATATCAGGAAAGAGAGAGGTCACATCAACATGTTCAAAAAATATCAAAAAAATAATAAAATATTGTGAACACCTTAATGTAAATAAATTTGAAAATTTGGATGAAATCGACAGATTCCTTGCAATACTTGCACTATCCAATCTCACTCAAGAAGAAGTGGATTATTTAAATAGTTGTACATCTATTAAAGAAATTTGTAGTTAAAATCTTTATCACAAGAAAAACTACAGGCACAGATAGCTTCCTTGGTAAATTCTATCAAATATTTAATGAAGAAATAGTACTAATTCTGCATAAATTATTCCAAAAATTTGATGAGGATGGAATATTTCGAACTCATTCTATTCTATCAATATTACCCTAATATGAAAAACAAATCAAAAATACTACAAGAAAACAAGGTACAGAAAAATGAACACAGGTGCAAATATTTACACAAAATTTTAGCAAATTGATTCAGACAATATTTAGAAAGCTTCACATATCATGACCAAGTGGGATTTACCCCAGAATGCAAGATTGATTTAACATTCCAAAATCAACCAATTTAATTCATTTTGTGTATTTGTTTTCCAAGCTGTGTATTAAATTTAATAAGATTAGCATTTAAAACAATACCCACTTATTAGTGCATATTCTGTAGGTCAGAAGTCCAGCATGTTGTGGCTATGTTCTATGTTTAGGATATCACAAGGCAGAAATAAAGGTGTTGGGTGGTCTGAGTTCTTATCTAGAGGTTCTGAAGGGGAAATCTGATCCCACTTTTATTCTTATCGGCAGAATTCAGTTCCTTGTGATGTAGGTCTGAGATCCCTTTTTCTTTCTGACCTGTCAGCTAGAGACTTAAATCAGGTTCTAGAGATGGCTCATATTCCTTAATATATCTCCCTCCATATTCCAGCCAGCAGCAACGTCTCAAATCCTTTCAGGCTTCAAATTTCTGATTTCTTTTTCAGCAATCAGTTAAAAGATACTCTGATTTTACAATGATTCCAAAAGATGTATGTACCCTTATGTTCATTGCAGCATTGTTCACAACAGCCAAGACGAGGAAGAAAACAAATGCCCATCAATGGATGAATACTACTCAGCCATAAAAAAGACAAAATTGTGCCGTTTGTGGCAACATAGATGGAACTTGAGGGTATTATGTTAAGTGAAATGTCAGAGAAAGACAAATACCATATAATTTCACTCAGATGTGGAAGATAAACAAACACATAGATAAGGAGAATAGGTTAGTGGTTACCAGAGGAGAAGGGGTGGAGGGAGGGAAAAGGGGTAAAGGGGCAAGTACTTATGGTGATGGCTAAAAACTGGACTGCTGGTGGTGAACAGGATGCAGTCTATACAGAAACTGAAATATGGTGATGTACACTTGCCTGAAATTTATGCAGTGTTGTAAGCCAGTATGATCTCAATGAAATAATTTCAAAAAAACATAAAAAGATACTCTGATTTTAATGGTGTTATTTCCTAAAGTTAAGTGTGCCATGAAAAATAATATAATCATGGGAATAAAATCTATCATATTCATGGTCCTCAGGATTATGCAGAGTATGTACACTGGGGCAGGGGGTGGTAGGAAGTGTTGGGAAACATATTAGAATCCTTTATATCTCATCATATTAAACTAAAAAAGCAAGAATCATACGATTACCACAATAGATGCAGAAAAGGCATTTTATAAAATCAAACATCCAATTCTAATAAAAATTCTCGTGGAATTAGAAGCACAAAAGGACTTAACCTAATAAAAGGGATCTATAATGTTATATTTAATAGTAAAATAGTAAGAAGGTCAAAGGGGCCAAATTTCCAGCTATGAAATAAATAAGTCATGTGGATGTAACATACAATAGAGTGACTATAATTAATAATACTTTATTGCATATTTGAAAGTTGCTAAGAGAGTAAATATTAGAAGTCCTCATCATAAGAAAAAACATCGTAACTGTGTATGGGGACAGATGTTAAGTAGACTTGTGGTGGTGATGATTTTGCAATATATACAATGTTGAACCACTATGTTGCACACTTGAAAACTAATTTAATATTATATGTCAACTATACATCAATAAAAAAAGAGTTAATGCTTTCTCCCTGTTATGGATTGAATTGTGTCCCCTCAAAATTCATGTGTTGAAGCCCGAACCCCCAATATCTCTGAATGTGCATGTATTTGCAGACAGGTTCTTTAAAAGGTAGTTAAGTTAAAATGAGGCTGTTAGGATGGATCCTAGTCTAATCTGACTGGCATCCTGGAAGAGGGTACCAGGATACAGGCGAGACACCAGGGATGACAGCATACAGAGACAAGACCAGATGAGGACACAGCGAGGAGACAGCTGTCTGCAAGCCAAGGAGAGAAGCCTCAGGAGAAACCAAATCTGTCAACACCTTGATCTTGGACTTCTAGCCACCAGAACGGTGAGAAGTAAATTTCTGTTGTTTCAGGGACCCAATCTGTGGTATTTTGTTCTGGCAGCCTTAGCAAACTAAGACACCTGTGAATATAGGAACCAGAAAGAGATGTTTGCTTTTAGGACTTCTAGTAAACCTTGTGCTAGAAGTTCTACCCAATGCAATCAGGCAAGAAAAATAAATAAAAAGCCATCCATATTGAAAAGGAAGAGGTAAATTGTCTTTATAGATGGATAGGATGATCATCTATAGAATAATGGAGGGCAACTACCAAAAAACCAGTAGAACTAAAAAATGCGTTTAGCAAAGTTGCAGGAAACAAGATCAATGTATGAAAACCAATTCTATTTTTGTATAATAGCAACAAAAATTAAAAATTTAAATTTAGAAAAGCTTTTACAATAGCATAAAAAATACAAACCACTTAGGGATAAATCTAATGAAAGTTTTAAAGGAACTATACATTAAAAATTATAAAACATTGTTGGGAAAAATTAAAGAACACACATACACAAATATATATATTCCATATGTCAGAAGACTCAATATTGTTAACATGTCATTTTTATCCTATTTGAGCTATAAATTCCGTGCAATTCAAATCAAATACTAGCAGGCTTTTTTTTTGGCAGAAATTTATAAGCAGATTCTTAAATTTATATAGAAATGTAAAGAAACTAGAACAGTAAAAAAAACTTTGAAAAAAACTACCAACCAAACAAGGATAAACGTGAAGGATACACATATCTGATTTCAAGAATTATTATTAGCTACACTAATCAAGACAGTGTGTTAGTGGCATAATGATTGACAAGGAGATCAATGTTTGTCATTTCTCGTCATTACTTTTCCAGCTTCAAGTAACAATCTTCCTGCCCTTCCTCCCTCTGCCTCCTGCCCTGTTGCAAGGCCAATGTCACATGTTTTAGAATTTCATTATGACAATATCCCATTTCTGGCAGCAATTTTTGTTTCAAGTATTTATTGGTATGAAACAAACTATCTCAAAACAGCCACTGAAAACATTATTTCATAATTTCTGATTATTTTTATTTTATTAGACTCTGCTAGGTGAATCATCAGATGTAGCATTTTGCTGAGATCACTCAGGGGTCTGGGAATGTGGCTTTGGCTGGAACATTAAAGATAGCCTCCTGCAGGTGTCTTGGTTGTTGTTCAGATGATTGGCTAAGGCACATTGATTCTCCTCCATGTTGCCTTTATCGTTCCCCATGGTCTCTCATTTTTCAGTAGTGTAGCCTGAGCTTCTTATCATGGTGGCTGGCTTCCAAGAAAGTAAATGTAAAGCTTCCAGGACTCTTATGGGCTAAGACTGAAACTAGGAGTGAAGCAGGATAGGGAAGAGGGAAAGAGCCAAGTAAGAATGTGCTCTCAGGTCAAGTCTAACCTCAGCTTGATTTAGAGGTGGGCTTATGAGTATAACCTCACTGTAGAGATGTTCCCTCTTGAGTCAAAGATAGGGTCCCAACTGTCCCAGATTTCTGAGTATCAGCACTGAAATTTCCATGTCCCAGGAAATTCCCCCATCCCAGGCAAACTGGGAGAGTTTGTACCCTTAGCAAGCTTTTATACTTCTGTATCAGTTACTCAATGGCTACAGGCAAATACCCTACAGGAGATAGGGCATATAACCTCCTAGGAGAGGTAGCTTCTGTTAGCTGGGGGCAATTCTCAGGACAGGGGGTTGTAGCTGTGAATGTTAGTGGCCAACCATCATAGTAGCTGGAGGATGTCTGCCCTGACCCCACATTAAATAGGCTTCAAAATAGCAACTACAAAATTAGTGGTCCTGTTAATTTTCCTAGCAAACGATCTCTTAAGGATTCACTACTTTCCATCTCTATATCCACCATCCTAGTTTAAATTCCCATGATTTTCACTGGAAATACTGCTATCACACTTTTATAGACACCCTAAGGAAGATGGGGCTGATGGCACCGTGGAAACCCAAAGCTATGTGCTTTTGGGCAAATAATAACCTCTATGTCCATGTCTCAACTTTCTCACCCAAGAAGTGAAGAAAATAATGATGCTAAAATTGTTTTTTTCCCACACATATTTAAAAATACTCTATGCCCATCATTTCAGATATGTAGTCCATCCTCATGGATTTTATAGTATAGCCACTTTTTATCTGTGAAGATAAAATAGTTTAATGTGAAAGAAAAACGGTACCTACAAGAAAAGATGAAATTAGAATGTAGGCTCATGAGGTCAGTCATTCCTCTTATTGAGGATTCTTTTTTCCTACAGCCTGTAACCACTCTAGACAAAAGTAGGTAATCAATGAAGATTGTTAACAGCTGACTGACTGACTGAGTCAAATGATGTATTTAGCATCTTCAAGGATATAAAAGACAACCACATAGATAACTTCATGAACTTTCCTGCTCTTCCTCCCTGGGCATTGAGGTACCAACTTAGTTCAGGCTGGCTAGAGACTGGTAGCTTCCAGAGGTTTCCATCCTATTCACAGAAGTAGTAAGGGCTTCAGAGAAAAAACATATTGGCCTGTGTCATTTTCCCCCGCCCATGGCGTTGATACCCAGTGTGTGTCTTTGAATCTAAGTGTGAGTTTCCTGGTGTCAAGCCATCTTGACCTAAAGATGGTGAGATCTGGAACAAGATTGTTCATCACCAAACAAGAAATTTCTGAACAATTTGAAAGATATCTCATAAGATAGTGCAGAATAACGAAATAACATCTTGGCTCCTATCATCATCTGTCTCCGTTCAAATCCCTCATTTGCTGTTTTTTTAGCCATGTGTTGTGACATCTGTGTTGCCTAATATCATTCTACCTTCATTTCTTTATCTACAATGTGGAGATAATAAAGTGCATACCCCATATAGGTTTTGTGAGTTTTAAACGTGTTTATCTACACAAAATGTTAAGGATAATGCCTGTCATATAATAAGTCATATCATGTAAGATTGTAGGGCCTGGGCCTTGCTTGCTCAGCAGAAACTCCCAGGCCCATGGTAACCATGTGTCTTTCTGGCTCCCTTCTGGGCAGGCAGACCAGCTACTGGGATTTGGCCAGCCTGGATCCTCCCTTATCCCTCAAGAAGAACATGCATCTTAAAGGGAAACAAGCCCTCCATGTGAGCTGCTGTTCCTGGGAATGCTCGTGGTACCAAGGACAGCCCTTTGGTAAGCATGCAGCCTTTGTTCCTCTGCCTACTTAAGCAAGCTTCTCTTAGGGGGCGGTTGTGGGCGTATGCATACTTCCTTCCAGCCGGCCGCCACTGGACACTCTCCCTGTAAGTAAGGCCCAATAAACCTCTAAGTCTCGTTCACAGTCTCCGGGTCATTTCTTCAGTCTCTTGGCATGATACCCCGCCATCCTAGCCCAGCTGGGCTTGTGGTGGAACAAAGATATGATATTGTCATATCATATAAATATTGATCAATATTAGCTGTTATAAAGGCCATGATCAGAACTCAGATGCTGTTAAAACATTAGGCAATCTGCAATGGAGAAGATGCCTACAGATGTGGAAGCCTTCAGATGATGCTGATTACTTAGTCCCCACCTGCCCTGAGGATATAACAAGAGGAAAGGAGACTATCTTGCAGCTGAGGGTCTTACATTTTAATAAAAGATCCCAAGAGTGAGGAAAGCTAAACAGTTAGGGAACTTATAAGGACTTCCTTTCCAGGAAAGACATCGATTTCTGAAAAGAGCATTAACTGTCAAATAAGAAAATTTTAAAAATAACTCAGCCAACACAGAAGAATTTAAAACGAGAAAAGGGAAATGTCTTCCTAAATCATATCAACCAGAAAATGAACATTGTCAATATTTAGCAAACTTTATTCCAGATATACCTCTTACATGCAGTTGAAACGTTCAATAGATGAAGTAATTTTATAAAAATTGCATAATAAGGGCCAGCTTCATGGTGTAGTAGTTAAGTTCGTGTGCTCCACTTTGGTGGCCAACAGTTTGCAGGTCTGGATCCCTGTCACGGACCTACAAATTGCTCATCATGTGTAGCATGTGGCAGCATGGCAGCATGTAGGATGTGGCAGCATCCCATATACAAAGTAGAGGAAGACTGGCACAGATGTTAGCTTGGGGACCATCTTCCTTAAGCAAAAAGAGGAAGATTGGCAACAGATGTTAGCTCAGGGCCAATCTTCCTCACCAAAAAAAACAAAAGCAACAAAAAACCCCCACAATAATACATACGATTCTTAATATGATTCTTAAAAGAGAGTTATTAAATGTAATTCCACTTGAATTTTAAAGAGGAAAATAAACTGAATTCTTTTAGTTTTATTTTTAAATGCATTCAATTGTCTGTCTCAGTCACCTTTGCTGCATTTTTTGTTTGTTTTGTTTGTTTTGGGTAGTGGTGTTCTTAATTTGTATTTCATTTTCTCTTTGGCTGAATGTCAGATTCAAATTCTCTTTTTCTCTAAAATTGCTCACAGGTGTTGCATTCCCTGAGTTCCTGAATGTTGCCTTTTGTTTAAAGGATAATTTGCCTGGTATAAATTTCTCAATCACTTTTTTATGAGACTTTTATTTTGTATGGTTATTCGTATAATTCTTTATTAACAGAGTTCAGAACTTCCCTAGACTGTCTTGGTGATAATTTTTCTGCATCATTCTCTCCTCTTGGACTGACTGTTTCTCTTCCACCTACAATTTGTCTCTTTTTTGTATGTGGAAAATTTCCTACCATTACATTTATACTACTTCTATGTACCATTTGTGAACTTCTGGTCTTAACATCCAATCACCTTATTGGAAATCATCCTATATTTCTGTTCATTGCCATTTCATATCAATTACCTCTTCTAACTTTCTTGTATTTTTGGCATGTTTATGGTACTTTTTTTTTACTTCTACAGCAGTTTTCACCTCTATAATGATTTTATATATCTCTCTTCCATTAGTTCCTCATTTCAGCTGGTTTACTCTTCATTCCCATAAGATATTTACTTTCTTTAAGTCGTTTTTTATAGTGAAGATATTTTTGTAATTTACTTAAGATTGAAGAGATCTATTCGCTTAATTCTGTTTCCGTTCTTAATTTTTTTATGATACATGTTCTTTGCCTTTTGCTAAGTCACCTTCTCACATCAATGATTTTTTCATACTCTGTTACATCAAAATCCATTGGTCTTTCTTATATTTTCAAAGAATGCTTTATCCATGTATAATTTTGCAACATTGTGCAATGGTCATTTGAAAGTTATTGGTTTACTCAGTAATATAAATCTTATAAAAGTTGCCAAATTTTATTACCCAGTATCAAAGAACTCAGATGTGTTAATGTCACCACCAATATCATCAGAAAAGTCTTTAAATATTTGTAAGCCTTTGAGCTAACAGTGATGGATATCATTTCCCCAAAATTTAGAATTTCATAGGAAAGCTTGAATTTTTATCATTAGCAACAAATGCTGCCAGTTGTTTTCTCGTATATAACAAGCTCACTTTTCTCATTTTTTTGACAAAATGTCTGCCAAGCACCCATGTCTGGATAATCATAGTTTGCCAGTCAATCTTTCAACTAAAAATGATGTTAAATGAAGAAAGCAAGTAGTTCAGTTTGCAAATGAAATGATGACACAAGTACTTTTCCTGGTGACAACCATCCTACTTCAGCACGCACAGGAAGTCCTTTATGCATACTTCTCATTTCACCCAACAGAATATTTAAAAAGACATCTATTTAAGGATTGAAATTTAATATAATGAATAATTTTACTGCTCCAACAAGTGTGTTCCTAAATGAGACTGGCTTCTTTTCCACTATGATTGCGATAAAAAACACAGTGACTGTTGGTTCAATTTGGTGCCACTGCCTTGATTCACAGTAAGCCAGCCTCAGTTTGACCCACCATGGTTTTGCATCATCATTATAAATATCAACATAACAAGAAGGCAATTAACATCTCAATAGTGCTATAAAAACAGCCTTGACTTTGAATACCATTGAGAAGGCCTCAGGGAATCCTAGGACTCTGTGAACCTCAAAACTACTGGCTTTGGCAAAGCTGTGCAAGAAATAAACCAAACTGTTTTCAATGGTTGCCTCATGGTGGTGGCATTAGTAGTAAAAATGAGTCAATCTATTGATCTATTTCTTCCTGTTTTTAATTCTTTCAACTTATGTATTACTTTTAATAAATCATTTTAAAAACCTAATAAAGAGAAATAATAAGAAAAATAATTCTCCTCATAATCAGCAGCAGCAATTTGGCCCAGGTCAAAACATAATTATATCCCAATTATTCTGATGCCTGCCCCAAGGTGACCTCTATTTTTAAAATAATTATTTAATAGTTACTCAACTGATACTGAGAAAAATGCTAATAAAATTATGATTATGCCTTCAAAATATGTATTTTGCATTCTGGATAGATGCTTCATTGATTTATAGAAAATAAAATTCAACAAATGACCAAATTCAACTTGTTGGTAAAATTGAAAATATAATTTGAGGGGCTGGCCCGGTGGCCGAGCGGTTAAGTTCGCGCCCTCCGCTGCAGGCGGCCCAGTGTTTCGTTGGTTCGAATCCTGGGCGCGGACATGACACTGCTCGTCGAACCACGCTGAGGCAGCGTCCCACATGCCACAACTAGAAGAACCCACAACAAAGAATATACAACTATGTACCGGGTGGCTTTGGGGAGAAAAAGGAAAAAAATAAAATCTTTAAAAGAAAATATAATTTGAGTCTTTACTGAAAAAAACGCAAGTCCCTTAAGAGTGCCAAATATATGTCATTATTCAACAGCCAGTCCATTTTTAATGATTTCCCTGAGCTACACAGACTAGTTGAATTGAATGATTTAATCAGCACACTATTTCCTATTTTCTCATTTATGCACATTAAACTGAGAATATAATCACCCACATTATATGGAGACCCTTTCACGTCCTGAGCGGTCACAAGTATTATTTTGAGCTTATTTGGCTTGAAAAAACCTAGATTCTATCTGTTCTACATAAACTGATTAAATTTTAATTGCATTTACCATATTTCTTATAGATTTTGTTCAGTGCAATTAAACCAATTAAAGTTATAACATACTTATTCACAGACGGTGCCAAGAATAAAAGAATTAAGGAAAACTATATTTTTCACTCACTTGATAGCATCTTGAGCTTTTTAAGGACTAGATTACACATCATTGCAATTAATTGAGTGTAATTAAAAAGTAAAGAGATGCTATTACTGTGGTCACTCATTGAGTAGTGTAATAGAAAGTGCTGAAGCTCTGTTGACTGAAAAGCAATTAATGGGGTATTTTTTATGTCATTTATCTCAACAGATACTCTACAGACTCATGGTTTCAAGGACAAAGTTTTGTTCAAATGTGAATTGAAGATACTGGTAATATTAAAAAGATGTGAAACTAAAACAAAATCCATCTCTACTGTGCAGGGATTGACAAACTTTTTCTTAAAGTGCTATAGAGTCTCTGCTGTAACTACTCGACTTTGCCATCGTGGTGTGAAAGCAGCCATAGGTGATACATAAATGGCAGCGTTCCCATGAAACTTCACTTACAGAAACAGGCGGACAGCCCCTGGCCATAGTTTGCCCAAAAGTATATCCTTAAGACTTAACCTCTAGAGTAGTGACTGTTATAAGCTGCCTTCTCATAAGGAAACATGTCAGGAGCAAAAAGCGGGGTTTGCTCTTCATGCTGGCATATGTATGGGAGCATCATTGGTCGTCCTTGAGCTACAAGAGCAAGCAAAGTTTGGATTTATTTTGGGAACACAATAACATAAAAATCACTATTATATTTGGGTCTACCTTTTCATTTGTTTATACTAAACAGATCCATCCAAAATTTGAAAGAAACTAGGCAGGAGTTAATGAATAGTGTTTTGTTTTCCTCATTCAAGAAATCCATATACAGCAAGTGCTACTCAAGACATTTCAAAAAGTCTTTGATTATAAGTCAGTACTCTCTTTGCTCGCGATTTCCTGAGCAACTAGTGAAACACACACAAATAAATTATTCATCTTTGTTTTCTTTTAAGGGCTTCATGTGCGAAGCTCCTAAGATGTAAATATAAACTGGCAAAAAAATTATGCTATTTTGTGACTATGATTTGGGGGATGGGAACTAGAAGCTAAGGCATCACTTGCGATACTAATAGTTTAAACCCTTTCCAGATGTTTTGGAATCTTGGAGAAAATTGTCCAAGCAGAACTCCGATCTCCAGTGACCTTCCAGTCTCCCAACCGATGAAGAAAAGCTGTTCTAACTCAGATTCTAAGACCTTTGCCTTTCTTCTGCGAAAGTCATTTGTACATCATTGATACGATAACGTCCCCTATCCTGCTGGCCTCACTGCCCTGGGCTAGCCCAAACTTCTTTCACTCTGAACACAAAACCTTAGAATCTCTTTGTTCCTATCAATGCAATGCAATAGAGTTTTTCGCTTTGAGACAGGTAACAGTAGCTATTGATACAGAAATCTTTTGAGGTGTTTTCTCAGTATAGAAAATTTTGCTTTCCATGCTGGGAGGCACTGTGTATCCTATATCTGAAGTAGACACCCATTTTAATCAAATCCTTAAAAAAGAAAAACATTATTTGCACATCAAATGAAGTAAAACACTTTCCAGCTTTTCTCCTACGCTCCTTGCTTTTGGGAGCACAGCTTATGCTCACAAAGCACCTATGCCCTCACCCTACAAGTCATCAAAAATGTAACTAAGCTTCTGAAGCTATTGTTCCTTAAAAAGGAAAAAGGAAAAGCATGCCAATAAGAGTAGAGTGTATTGAACTTTGAGGACATAAATGTTCTTCCTAGCTGTTGACAAATAAAAATGGCAAGTAATAGGATATATTGGAATATATGAGGAAGCCATTTGGTGTAAACCTAATTCGGCCTGACCTTGTCTTTCCAAAAGGTCCTGACCGAGGCCATTGAGCATGCATTGTATATCTGCTTTAGAGATTCTCTATGGCAAGAGCAAAGACCATTGAGATAAAGCTGCAACTTCCCTCCCCCTCCCGATGTTGGCATCTCCTTAAGGATTAAGCATCTTTCCTTAGGCTAGAAACTGATTGCTGCACTCACCTGTGACCTCCCAGCTTGAGACAATAGACTTGCCTCCTGCTACACCCACCAAGATAGCACACCCACTACCTGCTGTGTCCATCAAGCTCTGTGCCGACAGGGCAATCTTGTGACTGTGGTGGGAGGGACATTTCAATCATATGTGACACACCCTCTTTGAGGGTATATAACCACCCTGTGTATCCCCACTTCTTTGGAGTGCTCTGTTCCTTTGTGGAAAGACTTTCGCGGGTTATAATCCTAAAGTTTAAGCTCAGAATAAACTCACCCAAATTTTCATTTATAGATTGGGAATGGATTATTTTCGTTGACCCTGTTTAAACATCTCCATTTGTTAGCGTAGATGAACAAAGTAATCCTAGGTGCCTTGATTCTTTTACACTTGTTCGCACAATTTACTAATCACACAATTTACTAATTCACACAATTTACTAATTCACACAACAGATCATCCAAAATGGGTCATTCAATTATTGGCATAACTATCCAGCTTCAGTTGTTAATATAATTAGGGACATTGTGAATTTGAGCAATTTTCCAAACCATAATTAACAGGACACAACACTATGCAGAGAAATAAAAGCTACAATTTTCCTAAACTGGTAGACTAGCGCTTGTTAGAGTAAGCTGCATGTACGCATTTACTACATGCCGGGGACTGGGCTGGGTGGGTTTTAAACAAATGATGTCATTTAATCTTTGATAGCCCTCATTTTTCAGACCAGAAACTGAAGCTGAGGGGGAGTTGAACCCTGTCCTTGTTCATGTAACAAATCAATGGGAAATTCAGAATTTGTACTTGGGTCTGTCTGATTTCAATCACTGTGACAAATTAGAAATACTAGATTAACGTTTTGAAACTGAATACAGAGTTTGGACTTCCAGGGGTATCCTTTCTAGGCATAGTTATTTGGATATTCTTCTTGGAGGAAAAGGAAAAAGAAGAAGGGAAGTTTGGGGAAAAGATCCCTGCGTCCCTGATAGTGCCACTGAAACCATCTCTCTACCAGCTTTATCACCCCTTTCCTCTCATCCCCTGCACAAGCAATGGCCAATGTGATTCATGGTACTGCAGAACTCACATGACACCAAATTTACTAGCAAGTAGTGCTGCTCTATGTTAAAAGATGTTGCTAATAGAGAACTCCTTAACTTTCCTTCTCACCTACAAGAGGCCCCTGAAGCCATTTTGTAAAATGGGACTGGTTGCATTAATCCCTCCTTAGCTCATGGTGGGTCTTCTGCCAAGAGGGGGCACCCAATAAAAGCCAAGGTAAATTGTACTCCACATCTGGCAGTCTATAATTGCACCTAAAGAAGGGGGTCTTTTCATGTAACTCAAATTCTAATAGGCATATTTTAGAGCTATGAATGGCCATGCAGATTGAGGAACAGCGAGAGAAAAAGGAGCAAGTGCAAAGAGAAGTAGAATTTAGAGACAGGAAAAGAATACTGAGTCCTTGACAGCTATCCATTTCTCGGGGCTTCCTGAAATCTCAATGCATTCTTGTCTTACATTCTGAGACACAGAGTGAAATGTCACAATGATATACCCACATGGGCTTAAATTAATTTTAATCAGTTTCTGTTTGTTTCAACAAGAGTTCTGACTAATATGCTAACCAATTAACAAACCTCCAAACTAGTAAAATCGTGCAGTGAATTCTAACCTTTGCAAGGTCCTTAACTTGATCCACAATCCATTGACTTGCTGTTAGTCAGCCCCCTTGTCCATCCACTTCAAGGATTCCTCTACGGCTCCCCTACTCTTCTCAAGAATGCTTGAGACAACCAAACAAAGTCTGGGAAGTATTTTTCTAACGTTTTGAAACTTATGGGAATTCTGATTAATGTATGTTTCTGGCAAGAGTTATGTTTCTGAGATGCAGTACAGCCAGTATATTTTTTTCTATAATAAGATTCCCAAAATGATTTTTATATAAATCTCGCTTCTCTTTTAGAGTAAATAATGATATAGAATTTGCATGTAAACCTCTATTCAATAAATTGCTTTTGATGATGGATATTTTCAATGTAGTATTATAGCTTCTAATGCAAAATTTAAACACTTTACTTTTTATTGTTTCCTAGTGTTATGAATCCTGTGAAAGGATATTTTGTTGATTGTTCTGCTATGGTTTATCCTCTTTTATTCCCGGACAAATAAATCAAATTTTATCTGCATTAGTAACCTCTCTCATGGAAATATTTAATAATGAGTAATGACACAGTGTGACTCAATGAACCAAACTATAACTGATGATTCTCCCACCTGGGGAGAACATACAAGCATATAATTAAATGTGAGGGACTTTGCAAGGAACATGCCATATGACAGAGTGAGGAGAAAATCCTGATGATGTCAAAGTTTGGAGTGTCACAACTCACTAATTCATCAGGTCCGTTCTATGATCCAGAAACTTCTTCGTGCTGAAAATACAAATATTAATAGACAGAGCTCACAGTCTATATGAGAAGACTCAAATCTGGAATGCAAGTTTATCTTATAAGCTTCAGAGATTTTCTATTTGCTGCTTCTGCGGTTACCCTAGGGAGACAAACTCTCTTATTTCACTTCTTTCCACATTCATTTCCTCATTTTTGACATCATTTTAGCAAGTAGAATGTTTTCTGGCTGAGAGAAACAAGAAGTACTTTTTAATAATCCATTTTACCTCCACTATTTTGGAATAGTATTTGGAAATCTGGTTTTTTTTTAATGTTTGTCTTAGGGTTACACTATAAAAGTTTAATTAATCACATTCTATGTTCAAATAGTTATAGATGGCTACTCATGTCTTATAAGCACTTTACGGTGGTTGAGTTATCATTTCTTCCTTTTTTTTTGTTTTTATTGTCATGATCTTACTATTATTCATGCTTTTGAGCAACAATTCATTGCCACCAATTTTGTTTTAGATAGTCAATAATTTTCTATATTTGTTCAAGGCAAGGAGAATATTTTATACATACCTTCATTTAACCTTTTCAAGGAATCATCTCTTCTTTTTCTGTAGATCAAAGTTTATGTTGATATTATACTCCTTCCTGAAGAAATTTCTTTAACATGTCTTGTAGGGAAGTTTTAATTTATGAATTCTCTTTGGTTTTGCTTGTCTGAAAAAGTCTTGGCCTTTATTTTTGAAATGTAATTGGCTGGGTATAGAATTCTGGATTGACAATTATTTTTTTTCTTTCAGCACTTTAAAGATGCCATACCCTTTTCTTCTGGCTAGTATAATTTATGATGGAAAGTCTGCTTTTATCCTTAGTCCTCTGTAATGTTTTAACTTTGACAAACTTAGAAATTTGAATATGCAATGTTCATATGTTTTTCTTTTTTGTCTTGTATTTATCTGGCTTGATCTTATCTAAATTTCTTGAATTTGAAATTTTATATTTTCATTATATTTAGAAAATTCTCAGCTGTTATCTCTACAAATATTTCTTCTCTTCCATTCACTCTCTCTTCTGTATCTGAGATTATATATGTTATACCTTTTGATATAGCTTGTGGATGCTCTATTTCCCTCCCTCACACATACTCTTACTCTCTTTTGTTCCAGTAATGTTTCACTTTGGATAATTTCTGTTGAACAATATTCAAATTTACTGATAATTTTCTCAGCTCTGTCATGTTTACTGATGAACTTGTCAAAAGCATTCTTCATCTCTAATATTGTCTTTTTTATTCCCTTTGTTGTAGGCAGAATAATGGCCCCTAAGGATATGCACATTCTGATTTCTGGAACCTAAAAATACTTCATGGTATATAATATCTTATTCTGTTCAGGCTGCTCTGACACAGTATCATAGACGAGGTGGCTTAGAAACAACAGAAACTTATTTCTCACAGTTCTGAGGTTGGTAAGGCCAAAATCAAGGTCCTGGCAGATTTGGTTTCTGATGGGGACATGATTTCTGGTTCATAGGTGGCCTTCTTCTTACTGTGTCCTCACATGCTGGAAAGGAAAAAGGAGCTCTTTGGGTTCTCCTTTCTAAAGGCAATAATTCCATTCATGAGGCTGTCACTCTCATGATATAATTACCTCCAAAAGGCTCTACTTCCTAAGATGATCACACTGAAGGTTAGGATTTCAATGCATGGATTTGGCAGGGGGATGACAAGCCTTCAGTCTATAGCACCTAGTAAGTGGGGATTAAGTATGCAAGTGGAATTAAAGTTGCTAATAAACTGAATTAAAGATAGAGAGATTAACCTGGATTACCTTGCTGGGCCCAATATAATCATCAGCATCTTTCAGTGAGGAAGAAGGAAGTACAAGTGTCAGTTTCAGGGTGGTGTAATGTTAGAAAGACTCAATTGACTATTGCGGACTTTGAAGAAGAAACAGGGTTTGGGGCCAAGGAATGCAGTCAATCTCTGGAAGCTGTCAAGGGCAGGAGCATGCATTCTCCCCCAAAAATCTCCAGAAAGGAATATAGTCTTACCAGCATCTTGATTGTAGCCCAGTGAAACTTATTTTGCATTTGACTTTCAGAACTGTAAGATAATAAATTTGTGTTGTTTTAAGTCACCGATTTGGTGATAATTTGTCACATCAGCCATAGGAAACTAACACACATTGCATTTCTGTTTGACTCTTACTTTCTGTTCCTATTTTTCTCCTAAAATTTTCCATTTTTTCATGCGTGTTGTCTCTATTTTTTTTTTTTTTTTTTTGGTGAGGAAGATTCACTGAGATAACATCTGTTGCTAATCTTCCTGTATTTTGTATGTCAGTGGCCACCATAGCATGACCACTGACAGACAAGTGGTGTAGGTCCATGCCTAGGGAACCGAACCCAGGCTGTCAAAGTAGAACACCCCGAACTTAACCAGTAAGCAACTGGGGCTTGCCCCTGTTGTCTACCTTTTCTACTATAAACATATTGTTCATAGTTACTGTTAATTCCCTTACTGATATTTCCAGCATCTGTGTCATCCCTGTGTCTGATTCTGTTGATGGCTTTTTGTAGAGGAATACTTATCTAGTCTTCTAATTTTTGATTGATTGATATTCATAGTGTATGTGAAAGTATATTAGAGACTGTCTTCCATATTTATGCCTGAAAATAGGCATTTTTTTTTTCTTTTTTTGCTATGCTATCATTGGTGGAGGGAGGGGGAATGAATCAATCTAGTCAGGAGTTGATCTGGATTTGGAAATTGTTTCCATATTTGTCTTCAGTGTACCAGTAACTTCAAACTCTCCCAGTGTTACCCTGTGCTTAGGTTCTAGATCATATTCCAGAGGACTTTACCTTAGTGCTCTTCTCCGACAGTAGCCTTATGTCTTGCCTTTGCACTTATACCTCAGAGGGGATCTGGTTCCTTGTTCCCCTCCCTCCTTCAACAATAGAAAGTCCTCATTACCTGGAGCCTTAGCAATGGGGGAGGAGGATTCTGTTTTCCTGGGTCAGCCTCTGTTTCAGGTCCCACATCCCTCAGTTTCAAGAGTAGAGCTTTCTAAGTGATCTTGCTTCTTCCTCAGTGATGGATATCACTGACTCTCTGGTTCTAGTATGATTTTGTGCACCTCGCCAGGAGTAGAATGCATTCTCTTCTGCCCTTCCACCAGTCACTGTGGGTCTTCATGTATGCAGACTCTGTGATTGAAGGTGCTTGTTGCCTTTCTTCCAGAGGCAGAAGCTTTTGTTCCTTAGGGGAGAAGCGACTGCGTGGTGTCTCATGCTTTTCCTACATTAGCATTCACATTATTGTCTTAGTCATCTTGAGCTACCATAACAAATTACCATGGACTGGTATTCCATCTGTTTCCACAGCTGAGTGCCCAAGTCTCCTTTCTCCCTGGAGGTACCACTTTCCTTAGATTTTGGTGGCTGCCCTGTGACCTCAGCTTTATTATAGGTTAAAAAAATTATGATTCTGTATATCATACAGCTTTTTATTGTTGTTGGTACGGGAGCAATATTCTTTTTACCTCTTTACATCCTAAATAGAATCCAGGAGTCTACCTGATCTATAATATTCAAAAGTGGCTGTCCATAATCTTTACAGTAAAAGTAAATTTCAGCTGGATGTCTTGTAGAAAATAGGGTACTATCATCTGGCATTAAATGTTTTTTGGTGTAGTCTGAAGCCACACTGATTTTTTTTGCCTTTTAAGTTACTCCATCTTTTGATTGGATGCCATTTTTTTTCTCTATTTCTAAAGCCCAAATGACTTTACTAGTATATGCTAGTAAACTATTATTCTAGGATATATTAGTATACTACGTTTTATACTATACAATACATACATACATATATAGTGTACAATACGTAAATAGCATACAATACAGTATACTATAGAATTTTTGGTCATTTTTTCCTGGTACATTGATGTATCCTTTTAATATTGGGATATGTTTGCTCTATTTCATTGTTTGGGTTTCCCTCTATGATTTGCATGTCATCTCTAGGTATTTTCTCACTAAATGCTTTGATCTCTTTTTTTTTTTTTTTAAAGATTTTATTTTTTGCTTTTTCTCCCCAAAGCCCCCCGGTACATAGTTGTATATTCTTCGTTGTGGATCCTTCTAGTTGTGGTATGTGAGACGCTGCCTCAGCGTGGTCTGATGAGCAGTGCCATGTCCGCGCCCAGGATTCAAACCAACGAAACACTGGGCCGCCTGCAGCAGAGCGCGGGAACTTAACCACTCGGCCACGGGGCCAGCCCCGCTTTGATCTCTTTTATTATTTCCATTTTAATGTTTACGATATTGCCCTTTACTGAAAAGTCTATTGACTCCACATATATAGGAAAGATTTACTCCTCTTTTTTCACATGTTTTCTTATATCATTTTATGGGTGTTGGGTTTAAACTTCTTTATTGTTTATTTTAGAATAAATAATATGTAGAATAAATAATATGTAGATATTAGTAGGCAGTTCTGCAGGGGAAGATGCTCTTTGACCTCATAGATTTTGTCCCTCAGATGTTGTCTCTCTAACTGTTATAGAGATGTGCTATTGTATTTAAAAATGCAGAACCTCTGTGTATTTGCCTACTTTATCTCTCAGAGCCTCATAGATTTTGGAGGTCTTCTACCATCAACTCTGTGTGCTTATTCTCTTTCTGGCCGCTGTCACCAGGTAGAGTGGTCCCTGCCTTTTGAGGTGACCTGTGTGCTTCAGAAGTTGTGTTTTTGTTCACCTTTTGAGCTGTCACCTGTAAAGCTCTCAACACCTTCATCACCTTTCCTCTGTGCTCTCTAAGCTCTTGCCCTTTTTTTAATCCCAGCTCAACTGACAGCAGTTCTAAATAAAAGTGGAGTTTTCTTTTTTGAGGGGGTACATGTTCTGTCATCTCATACTACTAGACCGCCTCTCTTCTTCCAGTTCTTCTTTGACCCAATATCCTGGCTTTTTGCTTATGACTTCTTACCCAGTTCAGATGGTCTCGATTGCTTTTTTTCTTTTGCTGAGGAAGATTCACCCTGAGCCAACATCTGTTGCCCATCTTTCTCTTTTTGTATGAACCGCCACCAGAGCTTGGCCACCGACAGACAAGTGGTGTGGGACTGCAACCAGGACAGAACAAGGGCTACCAAGGCAGAATGCACCAAACTTAACCACTAGGCACTGTGGTTGGCCCTGGTCTCCTTTGCTTTTGACGGCACTTTCATATCATTTGTAATTTCTGTTTTCTCCATTTCCTAGTTCACTGAACATGCCTTTTCTAATTTGCTCTTACTGCTTTTTTCCTTGTCTCACATGTTGTCCTATGAAAAGGTAAGAATGTTCTGAAATAAGTTTTCTCAAATCATTCCTGCTGAAAGCTACTAAAATTTTCCTAATTGTTTTGATAGTTACCAAATTAAGAGTTGTATGATGATTGATGGTTCAGTGATTCTCAAAACTGATATCATTAAGCAAACTTTTAATTAATATTCTCTCCTGGACCTTGTAGTATAAAATATACTGATTACTAAACAGACTACATTTCTGAAATAATTGTTCATTGTCAAAGAGACATTTATAATTTCCAATTAAAGTTGCTAATTAGCATGAAGATCATGGGTTACTCTCAGTGAATTGATATAGTATTAGACAAAACAAAGAAAGACGAAATTTTAATTAGTCTATGCAATCTTAATGCTGATAAATTTGCATTCTCTTCTTGGCTCTTTAAAATATTGAAAACATATTTAAAACACCAGTTACAATCAACGTGAAAGAGTCCCGAGGGTTACAGGAATCCATGCTGTGAAAGATTGAGAAGTAACCTTTGAACTTTTTTTTACTGAACTTTAATTGCATTATGGTTCATTTAAAAATTTTTACCCAATTTTTCATAATAAAAATACAATTGCCTGAATTTTTATGTTTATGAAGTTGAAATGGCAAAACTAAAAGTGTAAATGTCTTACAGATTAAAGAATACTCTGGCAAGCAGTAGTTTAGGTTTCCAAATTAACAGAAATGTCTAGCCTTCTGGAAACTGGTAGTTTGCTTTTCCTTTGATAAAATTTCTCTTAAATATGAGGAAGTGGGGCCAGCCCAGTGGCGTAGTGGCCCGGGGTTCGCTGGTTCGGATCCTGGGTGCAGACTTGGCAACACTTGACAAGCCAAGCTGTGATAGGCATCCCATGTATAAAGGAGAGGAAAATGGGCATGGATGGTGGCTCAAGGCCAGTCTTCCTTGGCAAAAAGGGGAGGATTGGCAGTAGTTAGCGCAGGGCTAATCTTCCTCAAAAAAAAAAATGAGGAAGCTGTGTTTAAATAATTGGGTTCTGTGTTTGTAATTTATCAAATAATTAAAACATACAATAATATGCAAAAAGCAAAGAAATGTAATTGATATAGTCACTATCCAAATTAAGCAATAAAATATTACCAATACAGTTGAAAACACCTGTATAGTTTTCAAGAATTGAATCTTTCTCCTTCTTCTGGGTGAACCAGTACTCTAAATTTAGATCTTTTTACTTGTTCATATTTATTTCTAATCTTACTATATCTGTAGATAACCTTGGAGGAATACATAGCATTTTTTTAATGTTTAAAGTGTATGCAAATGAACTATGTGTATTCATTTGAATCGTGATCTCTCTATCAACACTAGAATTGTGAGATTTATCCATGTTAAAAAAATGTAGCATAAGTTCACTAATTTTCAATAGAATATACTATCCTAATTTATGAAAAGAACAAAATGTAGTTTTCCACTCACTTCTTGATCCATATTTGTGTAGTTTCCAATTATTTGTCATTACAATCAATGCTACTATGAAGCTTATTTTAAGTACGTCCTTGCATTCATTTCATTGTCTACCTCGTATTGTTATCTTTTTAAAAAATTCTTTATCTATTTGGGATCGTAACGATTGCTTGTTTTATCTGTTGCAAATATCTTCTTTTTTGAGGTATTTCTTGGTGAATATATACTGTTAATTTCAATACAATCAAAATCATTACTCTAATGTGCTATGTTTTGTGCTTTTTAAAATCTTTTTTGAAGAAATTCTTTCCTACTAGGATGTCATAAACATATAATCTTATGTTTTTGTTAAAAAGCTAAATTTTTACACTTGTTAACCTGTATAGAATTTATTTTTATATACAATTTGATATATCAGTATATTTTTACTTCCTTCCATATCAATAACAATTGTCCCAATATCATTTGTTAAATAGTCCATCCTTTCGCCACTGATTTGTGATACCACTTCAGTCATCCATATGGTTTCCATCCATGCATCAGTGTCTTTCCGGGTTCTTAATTTTGTTCCACTGGTCAGTTTGTCTAGACTTGTGCCAATACTATAGTGTTATACTTTTTATAGTTTTATACTAAACCTAAATATTTGGCATTTAAGTCATCTAATTATTATCTTCTTCCACAAATTTTTTGCCCTTAAATTATGTTTCTAGTATGAGCCTCATAAATTTCATTGGAAATCTTTTGGGGGTTACCTTTGGAATTGCATTGAATCTGTAGTTTGCAGAAAATTGACATCTTCATAGCGTTAATATCATATACATGATGTGTTATGTCTATTTATTGATGGCTCCTTCTTTGTCTTTAAATAAATTTTATACTATTTCTTTCTTAAAGGAAAAGTATGCCTTTGTTAGACATTTCTAGGTACTCAATATTTTTATTGTTATGATGAATGGTATTTGTTTTCTAATTACAATTATTTTTAAAAGTATATATCACTGAGTAATGTAATAAAATTGTGTTTTGTATTGATCTCATATTCAGAGACCTTGCTAAATTCTTCATTCAAATCTAAATATTTAAGTTCAAAAGTTCTTGAGGTTTTTTGGGGCGGGGAGTTGTGAGGAAGATTGGCCCTGAGCTAACATTTGTTGCCAATTTTCCTCTTTTTGCTTGAGGAAGATTGTCCCTGAGCTAACATCTGTGCTTCTCTTCCTCCATTTTGTATGTGCGATGCCTCCACAGCATAGCTTGATGAGCCATGTGTAGGACCATGCCTGCGATCTGAACCCATGAACACTGGGCTGCTAAGGTGGAGCGCGTGAACTTAACCACTACACCACTGGGCCAGTCCCAAAAGTTCTTGAGTTTT
The DNA here is from genome assembly GCF_041296235.1 of Equus asinus. Lineage (NCBI taxonomy): Eukaryota > Metazoa > Chordata > Mammalia > Perissodactyla > Equidae > Equus > Equus asinus. The sequence continues at coordinate 26,585,169 of NC_091790.1, read as the reverse complement.
TTTATGAGAACAATACGAAATCATATTGTCTACACATAATGGCAATTTTGTTTCTCCTTCCCAATTCCTATAATTTTCATTTCATTTTTGTGTTTCTCTGCTGTTGTTAATACTTCCAATGTATTGTTAATTTTAAGATGTAATAGTAGGAATCTTCATCTTGTTTCTGATTTTTAAAAGCAATATTTCTTTCACTTAACTGTAAAGTAAGTAATATCCTACCAGATATTTATAGCCACACTTTACTTATTTTTTTAAGCACTAGCTGGCTAAGAGATTTCATAATACATGATGAGTTTTTATCAATTAATTTTTCAAATTCATTCAAATTATTATGTGATTTTTACCCTTTTAGTCTTATGAAAAATTAAGTTAGAATATTTTTAAATATAAAAACAGCTGGATTACTAGAATAAATTTAACTTGGTCATGATGTATAGATTTTTTAGTACTTTACTGGAATTTGCCAGCCAATATTTTATATATATGAGAAAATAAAATTTGTATGTAATATTATTTTTAACTTTTTTTGACTAAGTGTAGTACTAAAACTATTCTGAAGTCTTGAAATTATTTAGGAAACATGATTTCCCATCCTATTCTTAGAGAATTTGTATAATATTGGGATTTTACTTCCCATGAAACTTTAGTGGAACCCATCTGTAAAACTAAGTTTAGCGTTTATTTGTACTTTCAATGAGAGAGCTTTTGGATAACAATTTAATTTTTTAACGCTTATAGTTTTAATTTGTTTTCTTTTCTTATATATCAGTTTTATTGTTATATTTTCAGAAGCACGACCGTATTGGTCAAATTTCAAGTTTATTATCATACAATTTTGGTGATACTCGCTTTTAAAACAAAAATGACTCACATTGTCTGAAATTATTTCATTTAAAAAATTTTGTATATTATTTATGCCTTCTATTTTTTTAATCAATCTTGGTAAATATTAGGTACTAACTAATCTTTGCCTGCAACAGATTTTTGGTGTTTTCAATTATCTCTTCCATTTTTATCATCTATTTTTTCCCTTGATTCAAATGTCTGTGGACTAATTCTGTTGTTTTTTTTCAATTTTTTGAGTTGGATATTTAGCTCATATACTTTATATAGTTTCATTTTTAATACAAGCTTTTAAAGATATATATATATAATATTTTATAAAAATTTTTAAGTACCACTATAATTTTATCTTACAAACCTTGGATTTAGTATCATTTTATCATTATTGTTTTCTATGTATATATTTTCCAATTTCTATTAATATTGCACCTTAATCTGTAAGTTACTTAATTAAAAAATATTCCATATGTTCATTCTTAATTCAATTCAATACTGAGTCCACTGTGTTGTTAGAATGTGTGGGATTTTAAAAAAATTATGGTCATTACTAATATTTAAAAGATAACTTTAGTCACTTTATTTTATCCTTTGTATTTCTTTTGCTTTTTCTATATTTCTTCTAGCTTCTTCTGTCTTGTTTTTATTCTGTTTTTTTAATTCAATTTTTTCTCTCTTCTTCTGGTAATTATATTGCTAATCCCGTTTCTTCAGTATTCTTAAACTTTTATCATGCATACTGAAAGTCTGACATTAATCATTGTGTCTTTCTCCTCCCAAGCAAGATGAGGATGTAGAACAGTGTAACTCCATTTATTTTGCTTACAATTTGTTTTCTAATATTCCTGGCCAATATGTTAATTCCAGAAATCAAACGGTATTATGCTTGCTGTAGTTAATTATTTTCAATTTAGCATCTATTTAGTAGTTTCTTTCTCACTGTTATTTCTCTCATCTCACATTTTTCTAAGCATCTCTCTTAAGAGTTCCTCTTATGCCCATTTGTCATGGGTAAACCCTCTCAGTTTTTATACAAAAAAGCCATCATTTCAACTTGTTTTTGAATGATTATTTTGCTTTCTATACAACTTTAAGTTTCTAGTGCTTTTCTTTCAGTAATTTGAAGCTGTTATATCATTGTCTTTTGGCTTCTATTCTGCTTCTGAGGAAACTGCTGTTGGAGTAATTGTTGCTTTTCTGTGGCTTCTGGTTTTTTTTCTCGCTCACTCTACCTCAAACTTTTTTCTGCTTTTAAGATTTTTAACTTTGATGTCCTTCACTTTCATTATACTATGTTTAATTATAGAATTCTCTTTTAAACATACTGCCTGGGTGTTTTAGCCCTCTTTTCCAGGTTTATTTCCCAGTTCTCCAATATTCTGTTTATTTCTAATTTTCTGTTCAATCTAGCGACTAAGTTTTCTATTTCAGTGGGATTACATTTTATAAATCTAGATGTCCTAATTAGTTATTTTTCAAATCAGCCTCTATTTATTAATTTTTATTGTGACATTTCTTGTAGATTTTTCTAACCCTCTCATGTAATTCCTTATAAATTTTAAACATATTTAGTAATAATAGAGATCTGTTAGTTGAATCAGTTTGACAAATATATACAGTTAATGTACTACCACCACAATTAACATGTAGAATATTTCCATCGCTCCAAAATGTCACCTTGTGCAGCTTTTGAGTCAATCTCCTACCACTGACAATCACTGGCCACTGCTGATATGTTTTCTGTCCCAATAATTTTGACTTTTCTAATGCTACATAAAAGGAATTATATATTAGGTTATTGTCTGTGTCCAGCTTCTTTCATGTAGTTTTGAGATTCATTCATATTGTTGCATATATCAATAGTTTAGTATTTTAAGTGCTTGGATAGTATTTCATTGCGTTAATTTTTCTGGTCATTGTGTTTATCCATTCCCCTATTGATGAGTGATTGAGCTATTTGTAGTTTGGGGCTAATATTAGTAAAGCTACTATAAATATTTGTGTACACATCATTGTGTGAGAAAACATGTTTTCATTTCTCTTGGGAAATCCTATACCCAGGAATGAGATGGCTGGATCTTGTGATAAGTATATGTTGAATTTCACGAAAACCTACCAAACTGTTTGTTAAAAAAGCACTGTACCGTTTTGCCTTCCTAATTGCTACACATCCTTGTGAAAACTTGCTTCTGTCAGCCTTTTTAATTTTAGCCTTAACAGTGGGAGTGGTATCTCATTTTGATTTCAGTTGGGAATAAAGATGTTAAGCATATTTTCATGGGCTTATTTTCCATTCCTGTATCTTCTTTGGTGAAGGATTCATTCAAATATTTTTCCTATTTCTTTATCAGATTATTATTTTGTAGGAGTTCTTTATATATTATGGATGAAAGCCTTATGTCAGTTATGTATTTGGAAAATATTTTCTTCCAGTCTTATGGAAATCATTTTCTTAACTGTGTTTTTAGATTAGCAGTACTTAACTTTGAAAGTGGTTAACTTAATGTCTTACCTAACAAATCTTTGCCTGCTATATTGTCATAAGATTTCTCCTGTTTGCTTCTGGATGTTTTATAGTTTTACCTTGTACTTTCACATCTATAACCCGTTTTATGATAATTTTAGTATGGTACAAGATAAAAAGTAAGGCGTTTTGTTTTTGCATATGGCTATCCAATTTTTTCACCATTATTTGTTAAAGAGACTATCATTTCCCATTGATTTAAGTTGATCCATTTGTCAAAAATCAGTTGAGCACATATGAGAGGTGTCTATTTCTGGTATTTCTGTTCCTTCCCATTGTTCCATATGTCTGTCCTTAGTTAATACTCTTGAATACTATAACTCAATAGTAATTCTTGAAATCATGCTAAGTCCACTAACTTCATTTTCAAAATTCTTTTGACTGTACTAGCTTTTGTCTTTCCATATAAATTTTGGAATAATCTCATTAATTTTCTGCTTAGGAAAGTATGCCGTGATTTTGATTGATATTTCATTAAATCCTATGATCATTTTGGAGAAAACTGACATCTTGATTATTTTGAGTCTTCTGATTCATGAGCACACTATAACTTTTGATTTATTTAGGTCCTTATTTTCTCTCAGTAAGATTTCTTAGTGTTTAGTCTAGAGATCTTATGCATATTTTGTTAAATTTATTCCTAAATGTTTTATGGTTTTGATGCTATTATAAATGGTATTTTTTATATTTCAATTTCCAGTTTTTCTTTATTCATGTATAGGAACACAATTAAGTTTTGTTTACTGAATTTGTATCCTGCAACATTGCTGAACACATTTATAAGTTTTACTGGCTTACTTTTGGATATTCCTTTGGGTTTTCTACAGAAATGATCATGTATCTGAGAATAAATACAGTTTTATTTCCTTTCCAAAATATGTACCTTATTATTTCTTATTCTAGCCTTATTTCACTGGTTAGATCGTCTAGTGTAATGTTGAATAGATGTGGTGAAGACAATCATTCTTGCTTTGTTCCCAATCTTAAGTGGAAAATATTTCATCTTTTAACATTAAGTATAATGTTAGCTGTAGATTCCTTATAGAAAACTTTCATCAGTATGGGGATGTTACCTTTATTCTTAGTTTCCTGAGATCTTTTATCATAAATGGATGCTGAATTTTGTCAAATGCTTTCATGGCTCCTATTAAGAAGATTTTTAAACATTCTTGTTTAATCTGTCGTTATATTATATTTACTGAATATTGAAATATTCATTCTTGGAATGGATCCAACACGTCATGGTATATTACCCATTTTATATATTATATGACTTTATTTTCTAATATCATGTTACAGTGTTTTCTTTTTCTTTAATGTTCATGAGGCATATCACTCAATACTTTTCTTCTTTTGCAAACATTGTGTCTTGTTTCGGTATCAGAGCAATTAAGTTCCCATAAAAATCATAAGGAAGATTAACCTTTTTTTTTATTTTTGGGGAGTTTTGTGTAGTGTTCGTATTATTCCTTAAATACTTGGTAGAAATAACCAGTGAAGTCATCTTCTCCAGGATCCTTGTCAGAAAGATTTTAATCAAAAGATAAATTTTTGTACAAGATATGAAGTTTTCTATTTCTTTTTGAGTAAGATTTGGTGATTTGTGTTTTTCAAGGAATCTATTTCATAAAAATTATCAATTTCATAGGCAAAGATGTTGTCATAACAGTGTCTTGTTATTCTTTTAATTTCTAGCATATGTAGTAATCCCACTTCATTCTTCTCTCAATTGCTGAGAAACAGTTTAATTCTTCAACTATAGTAGTGGATTTTTTATTTCTTGTTTTAGGTTTATCAGCTTTTGCTTTATATATTTTGGATCTTTATTATTTGCTGCATTCATGTTTAGAATTGTTATGTGTTCTTGACGGATTGATCTCTACATCATTATGTGATGTTCCTCTTCATTCTTGATATTTCTTCTTCTGACATTTCCCTTGTCTGATACTAATAGAACCTCTTAAATTTTCCTTTGCCTTAAATTTGCATGATTCTTTTTTCCAACCTTTTACTTTTAATTTATATGCATTTTTCTATCTAAAGTGGATTTCTTATAGAAAAATGTAGCTGACTATTGTTTGTATATCCAGTATTATTGTGTTGCCTTTTAGTTGAAGAGTTTAGACATTTCATATTAATATAATTCTTTATAATGGTTGGGAATTTAAATCTACCATCTTACTATTTGTTTTCTTTGTATTCTAGATATATTTATTCCTTTGGACTCTTTTTTCTACCGTTTTGAATTAAATGATTACATTTTTATGATTCATTTTTATCTCAACTATTGGTTTATTTATGTAACATTTTGTTTCATTATTATGTGTCAGTGGTTGATCTCTATGGTTTACAACATACATCTTTAACTTATGAGCATCTAGATATACATTATAATATAACCTTCACATAAATTGTAAGAAACTTCTGGATATATACATTTCCTTTCTCACTTCCTTAGTTTTACTTTTTGTCATACATCTTTATTCTACATATTGTAAACATCACAAAGCTTTGCTGCTATTCATTTTTCAGATACTTATTTTCCTTTTAAAGGGATTATAAATAAGAAAAAAGAGTCTTTCATGTTTCCCCACATGTCCATTATTTCTGGTGCTCTGTATTTCTCTCTGTTTTTCCTAATCTCTGTCTGGTATCATACTCTTTCTTTCTGAAGAAGTATATTAAAATATTCCCGTAGTTTAGATCTGTTGGCAGTGATGTTGCTCAAATTTTGATTTCCTGAAAAATCCTTTTCTGTCACTTTTGAAAGACATTATCACGTGATATGGTGAAAAATTATAGGTTCTCAGGTTTTTCGTTCAGAACTTTAAACATGTATCTCTTCTGTCTTCTGATTTGCATAGTTTCTGATGATAAGTGTACTATTATTCCCATCTTTGTTTCTCTGTATCTGTATTTTGTTCGTTTTTCATCTCTGGATGTCTTCAACGTTTTTCTCTTCATCTTTAATTTCTAGTAGTTTGACTTTGATAAGCTTGGATTTTTTTTGTTCTTTTAGTCCTGCTAGGGGTTCTTTGAGATTTTTGGTTCTGTGGTTTTCTTTTCATTAATTTCATTAATTTGGTCCTTTTCAAAATCTTCTGTATCATCAGATATTTCTTCTCCAATTATCTCCCTCCTCTCATTTTAAAATTCAAATTAAATGCATATTAGACCTGTGGACAGAGATCTTAGATTGTTTTCCTTCTTTCTTCTTTCTCTCTCTATTTCAGTTTGGAAAATTTCTATTGACCTGTCCTCAATTTTATCAATTTTTTCCTCTGCTGTGCCTGGTTTTTCAGCATGCCTGTCAAAAGGATTCTTTATCCCTAGCATTTCTTCAAGGCATATTCATTCAATATATTTTTAATATCGTCTCTCTCAATGCTGAAAGTCCACATCTGTTCATGGATATTTTCCCACAGCAGTCTGCTGTTGCTTCTTACTCAGTGCAAGGCTTCTGGTGAAGATGAGTCTTGTTTTTGTTTTTGTGTATTTGTTTGTTTTTTGTGGAGGTATTCTCCTGTCTATCTCTGGTCATTGTCAGGCCTTGTGTATCTGAGCTTCAGAAGTAGGGCTTTCTCATCATCCCATCCCCTTCGCACAGGGTTACCAAACTTTGTTTTTGTGTCACTGGAGGTTCTTGAGCACAAATGAGATTTTTGTCCCTTTCCAGTGTCAACTGGGCTCTCTTCTGTGTCACTGCATGATTGTGCCTGTTAATTGGGTTCCTCTGCCTCCCTTGGTAGCAGGAAGATTTTAAGTTGTACTAGCAGGGTGGAGAGGTCCAGGTTTTTCACCCTCCCCTGGGAGCTGCAGACTTTTCCTGAGATTATGAGGCAGGAACATTTCCCTGTCTCCTCAGCAGCTGATTGCATTTGCTTCATATGAGAGAAAGGTTCACATGCCCACAGTTTTTTGTCTGTTTCCCAGCAATGTCTGGTCACCATCTGTATGAAGATGCAAAGGAGAGTGGATCTCTGTGTTCAAGCTTTCTTTGAAGCACCCAGTGGTGGTTGTAGAAGAGTTGACGAGTGGTGACTGCCTCCCTTGGCGCCTGAGATTTCTACAGATTCTAAACGATCACACAGGCACACGTTCTGCCCTTAAAAATGTGTTAAAAGTTGAAGATTTTTTTCTTGCCTAATATTATGGTTGCTACCACTTTCTCTCATGATCCACCAAAGATGAAACCATTTATACGTCGCTCTGCCCTCTGAGGGGCTTGTCACATAGTGGAAGTCAGTTCACCTGATTGCTTTGAGACTTCAGCTCTCTGATGGGCTAAGAAAAAGTTGTAATTTCATGGTTTACCTGGCTGCTGCTCATTGTGAGGGTGGGAGCAATGCTTTATTGCCATTTTCCACATCCTAAGTGGAAGTGGAACCATGCAATATCACCTTTATAGTGTATAAGTACAATAACGCCTAAATGGCAACTATTCCAAGAAAATTGCCTCATATTAAAAGTAATGGCTTTGACACAGTTCCATGTTAGCCTGTACAAAATAAATGTGGCATAAGAATTGATCAAACAGACACACCTCAAGTTAAATTCCTTTTGAATTTGATAGTATCAACTTTTTCAAACTTCCTTAGGTTTTGTTATTTCCTACTTGGGATTATCAGGTTTTAAGTCTGTTCTCTTGAACTCTCTACTGTTCTTGTTTCTTTCTTTCAAACATCAATTACCCAATCACATCAGTATATTACCATGATATCTTTTAATTATTACATTGAATTAAACTCTGGTGTTCTGGAGCATGTGTATCTTAGATGAATGCCACGGCTTCTCGTGAAAACAAAGCTCAAAGTAAATATAAAGAGACATAATATATTGTGTTCCATCTAAGCGTCCTGGTGGATTCTGAAAAGTTTCTGGGCATGAGATTCACTCATGAATTTAAATGCTAGTGCCGTATGTTAAAAATAGAATAAAAATGCTTATTTCAGAAAGATACCACAAAAATCAGTGATGTTTCTATACCAGAAATAAATATTTGGAAATTAAATTTAAAGAAAGTTTTCGCATAACTTTAAAAAGGGCAAAATGGAGTGAACTGCTGTTGTTGGATTCAAAGGAAATCTAGACATTCTTTCATAGGACATGAAAAAGATGCATGGATTTTTATGATGTAATTTATAATAATTAACATAACATGTTTTTAAAATATATTTACCACTGGATTTGCAATTTCTTCATAATAGGAAATATTGGGATCTGAAACTTGCTGAGACAACTTGCGTTTTATTTTGATTTTGGAAAAGGAAGTGATGATCTTCAAAAAATGGCATCCTCTCCTTATGACACAAGCATTTTATATATTCCTGCTTAATTGATGTCAGCTAAAGGTTATTTGTAAACACACAATTCTTTAATTACCATCTTCTTCGTTTTGTTTCATTAGCATACCATTAGAAACATAATTCATAAATGCATTCCCTGGTACTTTTAAGTAATATATAAAGATCCAGCAACATTACCTGAATCGTCAGGAGTTAAGCTATTTCTTCAACTTTTTAACTTAACTTCTGTTATGGTTAGTCCTTTCTGTTAGCTTATACACATGTTTATAAACTTGCTTAAAAAGGAAAGATAGCATTGGATTTCAGAAAATGTCTTTGAAGTGTTCATGTTTATAACATGAATAATTTAATTGTTTTATCACTTTTAAAATAATTTATTTACTTTTATTCTTTTGGGGTGTGTGGATACGAGAAACAATGAGGATGATTTAATTAATGATATTTTTATTTTCTTGCTAAGGAAGATTTGCCCTGAACTAACATCTGTGTCAGTCTTCCTTTGTTTTGTATGTGGGATGCCACCACAGTATGGCTGATGAGTGATGTAGGTCCATGCCTGAGATCTGGACCCCCAGGCTACCGAGGTGGAGTGCACCCAATTTAACCACTATGCCATGGGGCTGGCCCTTTAATGATATTTTTAGACAATGAACATTTGCAGAGGAAAAGGTTATGAACATTAATTTAATTTCATTTACGTATCTGCATGGAAACATCATATTTCTGGAAATGTCTTTATTATTTTAGATGGCAAAGTAAATTTTTGTGAAACACATGAATTGAAACAGTTTAGCCAATTCATTATATGAGATTTAATTAAACATAAAGGTCTCAGAATAATATCTCATTTGGGTCATGATGACATAAAAGCTATATGATATTTGACATATTAGTCAGCTTGTACCATTAGTGATACAGCTTTTTTATAAAAAGGCTTGGCTCATAAAGTTGAGAAAAATGTGTAAACTGATATTACTGAAAGAGATATACATTTTTTTTTTTTGGTTCCCATAGTATAAACTTTATTTTAACTGCATGTATTTAAAAACATAACTACTGATCAGTCTTTCCTCTACAATCTGATTATTTTCCTACCTAAATGAGAGTTTGCATACAAACAAGATCCATCACAGAAAACGTGTCCTTCTCTGGAGCACCAGAAGATGTTTTCCTGACCTCCCTTCCTCTGTTAGAGATGCTGTCATCTTGAAGCAGTTTGTCTGTTTTGTTTTGTTTTTTCATCATTAGCTTTGACCTTCACTGTTAAATCTTGTAATGTGACAAGATTTTGCATATCACGTATTAGTATAGCAACCTTTTCTTCCCTTTTAAAAAAGCCTATATTGAATTCATTTACGTTTACAAATATTTACGAAATTTGTACAGTTTCTCCTCATATGCTATCAGCCACATAGTTGAGCTCCAGTTGCTCTGCCTCTATTCTGATAGATGTGTAGCAGTATCTTAGTTTAATTTTAATTTGCATTTCCTTATGGTTAATGATGGGGGGATCTTTTTATAGATTTAATTACCATCAATATACCGTCATGGTGCAGGATCTATTTGGCTTTTTAATTTGGTACTTTGTTTTTCCAATGTTACTTTTGAGGGTTCTTTATATGTCCTAGACACAAGTCCTAGGTCAGAAATGTCATTTGAAAATGTGTTTTCCCAGTCTGTGCCTTGTCTATTCATTCTCTTAATGACCTATTTTACAGAGCAAACATTTTCAGTTTTGATAAAGAACAATTAATAATTTTTTAAGAATTATAAGTTTGTGTTTATCGAGTCTTTTTCAAAAACTCTTTCTGTTACTCAAGGTCAAAAGTCATTTTCCTACATTTCTTCTAGAAGTTTTGTAGTTTTATGTTTTGGATTACTTTTCCCTTTAAACTGTATTATTCTCTTAATGGCAATCTGAACTTTGTTTATACAAATTAAATTAAACACTTTCTGTTTAATTAATCATAATAAGCAAATTAAAGGGCAGATTTTTTTAATGTTGAGAACAATTTAAAATTGACTGATTTTTGTTTGTTTGGTAATTTTTATTATTAGAAGAAGCTAAAGTTGTCAAAAAGTGTTGTGGATCCTGTGATGTTAATTATTATATCACTCAAATAGCTAACTTTTCTGTATAAACTTTGGGTGGCTCGCTATGCTCACAGTGCTATATTTAAATTCTTATGAGAAATAGATCCAAGCTCTCATTTCTACAGATGTGTATAAATGATTCTATCTTAGGAAATTAAATGAAAAGAAATTATTTCCAAAATATCTGACAATAATTCAATCAAATCCGCTGAGAACTAAGGCTTCAATCCAGCCTTTAAAACAAATCAAGACTCTCATCCCTGCAAAAGTGAGAGAAAGAATGGATCACCCTCCCGCCTTCTCAGAAGAAATCCAGGCACTAATGAGAAAATTCAAATGGCAGACACTTTATCACAGCCTCACTATCTAATTTTTTTCTGAATTTTTTTGGCGAGGAACAATTGCAAGAAAATAATCGTTTTCAGATGGTTTCAAAGCCTTTAGTTAATTAACTTAGTCTTCCCCATTTAGAATTCAATTGAAGTTGCTACAACTGGTGCCCACATCTCAGTGAAAAACAGATGGATTGAAAGATGAGCTATCTGCTGTAATATAAAAACGCCCTGCGCATTGCACATCTAATAATTCTTTTCATTCCTTTTGAGTTACCAGCATCGTTGGAACATCTTATAGGACTCTGAAAATGCTCTTCCCATTTCTTCTAATATCATCATCGTTGTTTTCTTGTTTGCAATCTCGTCGTTACTTTGCAGAAGACTCATCTTCTTCAACTGAAATGGCACGTTCAAAGATGACTTTTTGTGTGATCACAAACAACTAGCTGAGAAAGAAGAGCAGCACTTAAACCATGCTTTTCAAGGTCTACCTTTGAAAAACTGTATGAATATTAGAATGATAGAATGGCAGAAAGAGGGAACCTCGGAGATGTTCAGATTTCCTACTTTCCTTTGATAAAAGAGGATATAAGTCCCCAGGAGTGAAGGGAATTTTCTGAAGTCAGTCAGCCAGGTCTGTAAACAAGTATCCCTCATCATTATCTGGTTTTGTTTCATCCCTACACACAGATCTTTTAAAATCATCTTCTCTGATTCCCAACTCTTTAGAAATCTCTGGCATGACTTGTCATAGTGGGCCCATGAGGTAAAAATACACTAAAAATGTAACAAGATGTCAGTGGAGACAGGACCTTCAGATTTTTGAAGCTAGAAAATTACCAATTAAAAACTTTTAAGTAGGGGCCTGCCCAGTGGCCCGGGGTTCGCTGGTTCGGATCCCAGTGCGAACATCGCATCGCTTGGCAAGCCATGCTGTGGTAGGCGTACCACATAAACAGTGGAGGAAGATGAGCACGGATTTAGCTCAGGGCCAGTCTTCCTCAGCAAAAAGAGGAGGATTGGCAGCAGTTAGCTCAGGGCTAATCTTCCTAGAAAAAAAAAAAAATGTCGTGAGGTACCTCTGCCTATGTGCCCCACCAACACCAAACTGATTAACTGATTATAAATCCCTTTGTCCATCACACTGCCCTATCCTGAGCCTCTGCCCCATCTCTCCCACCATCACCATTTTCTCCATCTGCCTAGATAACTCCTCCTTATTCTTGAAAAATAAATTTGATTATTTGCTCATCTAAGAAGCCTTCCCGGATGCTCCCCCGAACCACAACTCCAGTAGGTGGGCCTCCCAATCTTTGTGGTCCCATTGGATCTTGTACTGAGTTTAATCAGAGCATCCCACATGGTTCTGAACTGATCTGCTTATATTCCTGCTCCTTCATCAGGCTGTGCACTCCTTAGGGAAGGTACGCATTTAACCTGAGTCCTGTATAAGGGGCCTTATACGTAATAGGCACGCAATAAGAGTTTGTTCTCTATAGACGACCCTTCATACGATCACATCACTTGACGACAATGAGACATTGTTGCAGAATTAGGAATGCTGAGAAATATCAATATCCAATCTGTAAAAAGATATACGTGCAGAGAGAGGAGTTGACGAGGAAACTATTGGAAAGATAAGACCTATATAAACTTTATTTACACCCACACTGGAAAACAAGAAAATGCATAAGATTGATACAAAATTGCACCTTAATAGTCTCTGTACACAGCATAGAGGTTAAAATAGGAGATTATGCTTCATCTAAAAGTATATGCAGTATTCAATATAAACACTCAGTATTCAGGATAAAGCTCTAGAAGCTATCACTGAACAAAACAGACCCAAGAAAATTGAGATCTGAACAAAACAGGGTGGGAAAAACACGACTTTCAATAGCTAATTCTTTATGAGCTAAGGACTGATTCAATGAAAATATTTGGAAAATGTTCCTTCTCTGCTATTAGTTGTGTGGCAGGAAAATCTTCCTAAATTATCTGAGTCTATTTTATCTTAAATAAAATGAGGATTAAAAATATCTCCCACACAGAGAAGTTTTGAGGGATATCTAAGAATATGTGTATCATATATTGGCAGGGAAATTTACACAAAATTATTTCTCAGGGCAGTTTAATGGTGGAATAACAGAATAAAAAGAAGAATCAGAAATTCCATAACTTTTAAATTTAATCTGGCATAAAATCTTTGCATTTAGTACAAAGGGAAGCAAAGTTTTTCTGTAAAGAGCCAGACAGAAATATTTTTGGCTATGAAGGCAATACGTCATAATTATTCATTTCTGCTATTGTAAGGCCAAAGCAGCCAGTGAGTATACGAATGGCCATGGCTGTGTTTCAATAAAACTTGATTTACAAAACAGATCAGGGGGCCAGAATTGGCCCACAGGCTATAATTTGTGAAACCCAATTTAGGGGACTAGAAGGCATACATGTGAGTCAGACTTTTTGAAAGAGAAGCTTTTACATTCCTTTTTCTTTTGGTTTCATAAAACCTAGCATCCTATTTGCAATTTTCAAATTGGTTACCGCCTGTATTTTGGCAATAAAGTTATATGTTCTATTGGTGTATTTCTAGAGAGAATTATGAGTTTGAGACCCCTATGAAGATGAGTTGTCTTTTGTTCCAGAGGAACTCACTGCACACATTCATTCAAAATGAATGAAAATAAAGGTCATATGTATTAGGAAAATAGAATTCTGGCATTGACTGATAATAACTTTTTTCTCTAGGGAACTAATGTCTAGAAAGAAAAGAAAGATAAGCAAATTCCAATCATTTCATGGCTTGGAAAAGCAAATACTTCATGTTGATCAATTGTTTAGAAATTTAATAAGAAATTTAAGCCTCCTAGTTGTTAACTTAGTTGTGCAACACCTACCACAAAAAAAAGTTAAATCCGTTCTGTGTTTTTTCTGCTTATTTTGCCACTAGAAGGAAAAAAAATAGTAGTTTGAAACATTTTAAGCTTTAAATGCGCCACTCTATTCTCTCACTTTTATGTATCACTTTTCATTTAACATCTTTTTTATTTTCTTTTCATTTTGCGAAAACATTGTTTACCTGCCAGACTCTGGAATTGGAGTCTGATGTTTCTAAAACTATTTCACATGGCATTATGTGATAAGACACGACATTCTCCCAGATCAAAAAGCAGCCTATAAGGTCTCTTCTCTATGAGTAAGCTTTTCAGAGCTTCTCTTAGGACAATTCTCACAGCTTTTCTTCATACGATTTCCTTCCATTACCATATTTTTTTTTTCCCAGGAGATACCATCCACAACATTGTTTTTGTCCATCTAAAATATTTAGAGGCACTGTGCATATCATTGTCCATAAAGGACCTTGCAATGAGAATTTATCACTATGGTTCTCCTGAAATCTGTAGGTTAAGAATTTCTTCCTCCTCAGAGTGAGAACTGCAGACTGACAGACATAGATCCATATCCAACAAGCATTTTTGTTTCTCTTTGAGCCTAGACATTTAGGTCATCTATTTTTTCCTGTCTCCAGGTGTTCTTTTTCTTCCTAACCTCTTACCAGGAACTATATTCATATTTTCTCTAGTCCGTGCTGCAACAACTTTTTCCTCAGAATTTCAAGACGTTGAACAAAGATTATGTTATTAAAGAAATCCACATGAGAAAAAGAGGTCAGAGAATTTCCATGTCACCCATATGACCAAAGATACAAATATTTGATGTTTCTTTGAGGGGATGGGACACACTGGGAATGAGTAAACTCTCCTCAGTTTCTTCCTCTGATGGAGAAACCAAATTCCTCCTTCTAATAGTAGTTTTTGTTTTTGAAGAATTTGAAGGTCTTCACCTTCTTTGCAGTTATATTTTTAGGCTAGGGAATGGGTCAAAAAAGACCCTTTAATATGCTTTTTAATGAAAATTTCCCATAAATCTAAATATTTTCCTTGTGGATCCCATTTTAAGGGTAGTTATTTTTCAAAGCCAGCCCTGGTGGTCTGGGGGTTAAGATTCGGCACTCTCACTGCCGTGGCCCGGGTTTGTTTCTGAGTTGGGGAACCACACCACCCGTCTGTTGGTTGTCATGCTGTGGCAGCTGCATGTTGCTGGGATTCTGAAAGCTATGTCACCAGTATTTCAAATACCAACGGGGTCACCTACAATGGACAGATTTCAGCAGATCTTCCAAACTGAGGCAGACTAGGAAGAAGGACCTGGCTGCTTACTTCTGAAAAAATTGGCCATGAAAATGTTGTGAAAGCAGCAGCCATTGCCTGATACAGCATTGAAAGGTGAGAGAATGGTGCAAACAGACTGGGCAGGGGTCTGTCAGCTGTGCACAGGGGTACCAATAGTAGAAATGGACTCAATAGCACTAACAGTAACAAATTTTTCAAAGCATCAGGTTGTTCACTAAATTTTCAAAAATTAAGGTAGGAAATCAACTTGGAATATAGGGTTTACAAGTGTGCGCTACATTTTTGCTTTATTTTTTTCTTATTCCTTCTTCAATTTGTGATTCTCCTCTTCGATTTTCCTTTCATTGACTTCTCTAATCAAACAGGTAGCATTTTAAATATTTGTGTGACCCTAATATTTTTAACTGTTTTTCCTGTTGTTTTTTTCTGAGCCAAGCAAGATACATAGTTGGATGTGACACAGAATAGGTCTTGTGATGATAATCATCATGCCTTTTAACTTCTCAACAGGGTCTTTATGACGATTGCAAACTTGACATCACATGAGAATTTTAGTGGCATAGTTGGCTACATGCTGCTTAAGGATAAAATATAAAGTGACTTTATAGCACCCTTTGGCATTAAACTCTTGATAACTCTAGGGGCAAAATAAGAAGATGCGAGAAGAGGTATATATTTTAATGTCTCTGAGGCAATGAGCAAAATTACATTTGCTGGTGAAGTCACAAATAGGGAAGGTGGCTTATGTGGGTAAAATGCTTACTCTCAGGGGAGAAGATGAATTTCAGAAAGATTCGTCTACTTCCTTTGCATATTATTGTGTGCTTAATACATGGAAAATATTACTCTGGATGTGAGAAACTGTGCACATTTTTATACAAGTGTGAATCATTTTTATTACAGAATTATTAGATCAAGATATGAGAACTGGGATTGTGTTTTAAGAAATATATGAATTGATTTTAAGTTGAAGTCTTAGGCTAAAACCCCAGAAATGAGCAAAACAGTCTAATCCACAGTCTATGTTGTAAAATATGACTATTAACACCAAATTGGGAAGATACAACATGATAAAATGTTATCATAAATACATTACTTTAAATAAAAAGCTGACATCTTTATACAAATCAAAAAACAACCATGCACTCATCTGGAAAATACAGTACCCAGTTTACCTAAAGTGTGCCTAACACAGCGCCTGGTGAAGGATAAACCCTTAATACACATTCGTGGACTGAATGGACAGAATACTTTGTGGGTTTACAAAAGCAACGCCCTCCTCACAAGTTAAATCCTGGTTTATAGTCCCATCCCCCCAGGTCAGCAGTGGGAATTCATCACTTGCAAGGACTGGCACCAACCAGCAAAATGAATGACACCTTAGAAATACACCATGAATGCCAAAACAACGCTCCAAAGCAAAGGGAGCAAACCTTTGATATTTGCTTTCCAGAAGGTGCCATTCCATAGCTGAAGCTGCGTTGCCTTCCTGGTGTTAATTTTCCAGATCTCTGGTCTTTCATATTATAGCTGATCAAATATAAATACATTTCTATAACTAGATTGCTTGGAACTTGCTCAAGATTGACCTGTGACCTTCATTTATGAAAAATGGATATGCTTGATTGCTCCGCACTGACACTGAGCATGTTCAATTAATGCTTACATGATAAAGAATGTGCAAACAACGCAAACGGAAATTAAATCCTTTTCACTATCTGTCTGCGTCTGAGCACTCATAAATGGAAATAAGTGTGACGGAGCTGTCCTCGATCAATTTCAGCTCCAGTCCCTGACCTGATTATGCCATGCGTATCAATATACATTCCCTTAATTAAATGTGGTTCACTGAGCATTAATGGTATTTAAAAAAAGAGAGAGAGAATGGGGCCTCATATTCCTACCCATCATGTTGTTGAGGAAAACAATAGAGAGACTGATGAAAAGGAACACTGGCAGAAGAAAAAGCTGTTGTGTACATTATCATAATTATCTCCTATGCTGAGTGATTTCACAGCGAGATGCTGAGAGTGTCCTTTGTTTTTTTCTTCAGCCATCTCCCGTAAGATCTGGGGATTACAGGAAGAGGCAGTCACTACATCATTTTGAGAAAGTTGGTCCTGTTTTTGGTGTGCTCACAATTCACTCATGCTTTATTTTGACACTGCTGCAAACATTTTCGAGTCTTTTCTGACACTCCATTTAAGTAATAGGAGAAAGTTACTCCGTAACTCTCAGCTTTCTTCCTAAAACATAAAGAAAATTTCCATCACTGGGCTGTTAAACAGCTCTAATACGTGTCTCTCCTTTCCAGTAGCTGTCTCCTTTCCTTCTCTGCTGTCTTCTCTGCCTTCTGCAGGATGTCTCCCCCTAGACAGTTGTCGATGAGGCTGTAGCCTGCAGGGGATCCATCGTTTCCCGGGTGACTTTCCCTAGCCAGACTCCTGATAATGATGAGCACCCCCTACCCTGAGGGGTACTTTCATCTTGTGATGTGCTGGTAATGATGTTAGAATCTGCTAATTGAAGGTTCTCACAGGGTTAGCTTTCTACTCACTCTGGAGGCTAGGAGATCAGAATGTGACAGACTGGTAGAGCCACAGACTGACTCAGAAGGTGGTAGGAGGAGATAAGCAGAGTATTAACTTCTTGGACTGGGATGTAATCATTCCACAGAAGACACTACTGCAGTACTGTTACCAAACCTCGAGTGAGTTCGCTCACCCGTTGTGCAGCAAGCCAATCTCTGACACCGGGTGTGATGGAAGAAAGTAGGAATTTTATTTTTGCACAGTGCTGAGCAAGGAGAGAGGGCACCTAATGCTGAAATCCAAAACTCCCTGAAAAGCTAAAAGGAAGGGTTTTTATTTGGGGTTTTAGGTAGGGGAGGGGGAGCATATGGCCTTGCTGGTCGGAGCTTTCCCACCAGCCTGTCTTTGGCCTTGAGACACTTGCAGAGAGGAGGGAGCTCATGACCTTGCTAGTCAGCAGCTTTCCCACCAGCTCGTATCTCTTAATGGGGAGGAGATGGTCCAGGTGCTTGTCCTTGACGGTGTCTGTCTCCATGGAGGATAGCGGATTCTGGAGGCAGGAAGCCAGAGGGTAAGCAGGGAATGAGTGTTTTGGTTTTAACCCCATATATGTTGGGTTTAACATGGGGAACCTGATATTAGGGTTGGTATCAGCATCATTGATGCAGTTGCTGCGGACTATGTTGCCTTTGATAACTATATGCAATAAAAAAGCTACTTTGTATGACAAGGTAAGTCTTGAACAGCAGATAAGACTTAGGGAAAGGTAAGAATTGATTACTTGTTAAAGCATTGGCATCAGAAAATGAGCCAAATTATCTGTGAATACAGGAAAATGAGAAACACCTGCTTCTCCTAACTCCCAGGGGTTAAGTGCCGAGGTAGAAAATTAGATCTTCATGAAACTTCAAATTTACACCAGGGATCTGCCGGCCTTGGTTGATTCTGAATGTGTCCTAACCAAAAAGACACTTGGGAGGCAGAGCAAGGCACCTGGTTACATTTTCCCCACAGATGTCTTTTAAGAAGAATGGCCTAGTGCTACCGGGGGCTCCAGAATCAATATTTTCTTCACTCAAGGAAATTCTGAATTAAAGAAAACTGTGATTTTTCATGAATTGAGGAACTGATTTTAATTATATTTTTGATTTAGTTGGCCATGAAAGGGCTATGGATGATTTTTATCCCATCATTTTCTCTGTTTCTGATAACCAACTCTATCTTGAGCTCGGATGAAGGACTGATGGGGGATGCAAAGACTTTACCTGTGGTCTCTACCTTCCTCAAATCAACTCATTTCTTTCCAGTATCTTTAGTTTTCACATTCTCCTTCTCTACTAGCTCCTTCCTATCAGCTTTTGACTATGTTCAAATCTCCCCAAACTTAAGAAGCAACAAAAACAAGACGTATCCAAAAGGAAGAAAGGAGGAGGAAGAGAAAAAGAAAATATCCTTCAAGTTGGTCTCTGGGTACCTGTCTGCAGCCCTCTCCTCCGTCTCTTCACAGCCTTGGTTCTTAAGCAATTTGTCTACAGCCATTCTCTCCACATCTTTACAACCCACTGACACTGAAATTTATCTTCTATGCCCACAGCTTTACCAAAAGTGTTGTCACCACATCACCCATGATCGTTTTATTAAATCCAGAACAATTTTCAATCCTTATCTTACTTACCTCAGCAGCAGCCACTACTGTCTGTCTCTCCCTCTAAACTTCTTTGACTTCCATGATGCGTCACGCTCCCAGTTGGCTTCACTCATCTTTGGCCACTTTCTCAATCTCCCTTGCAAACTTCTTGCCCTGGGTCTGCCTCTAAATGTCAGCATTAAGATCTGAGTGTTCTCTCCTTTTTTTTTCACTCCTTGCATCATCTCACCCATGCGCATTGTTTCAACTACCACTTTTATGCTGGTAATTCTTAAATCTTTATTACCACCCCAGATGTCTTTTCTGAGACCCCAATTCTTTTGTCGAAATCCTTTCTGGGTATCTGAAATTGGATATCTCACATATACAGTATGACCTATGTGTCAGAGAATAAACTTAAGATCTTTCCCTAAAACATAACTCTGCCTCCCAGTGAACTTCAATTCAATTTTTGCAAATCAAAGACCTGAGATTCAGCTTTGACTTCTCTGTCTTCAACTGTCCACTCATCAGCAAGTTCTATCATTGCACTTCTCTGAATCTATCCACTCCTCTATATCCTCATTTTGGCTTCATTACAGTAGTGAAGGCCAATGTTATTTTCCATCAGAATTACTGTGAATGTCTCTTTTTTCATTTTTCTCTATGTAGTTTTGCTCAATTTCTACCTTCTGCAGCCTGTTACTCCTCTAAAATTCCTATTTATTAGTGTCACTTCAGGCTTTCCCTTCCCTCTCCTACCACTACAGTCCAATCTGTAGCCACTTCCCTCTGTTTTCTACTTTCCAGCCATTATGAATAATTCTCTCACATTTAGGCCTTTGGATTCTGTCTAAAAGATTGTCTTCCTGTAAATTGCCAAGATTACTCCTACTCATTCTTCAGAATTCTGTTTCAGTGACATTTTTTCCCAAGAAAATCTTAATATCTCCCAATTCACACCCAAAAACTAATATAGAGGCTGTTGCTATGATTCCTTTAATGTTTCCTATATTTTATTATAATTCTTTGCTTAATTGTCTATCAATTCTTATAAAAGGAAGCAAAATCAGTGATTATTAACAGGCAGGACCATGATTGGGGTTGAATAGAGCACCCACTAAAAGAAAGAAATATGTAAAGTTATTATTTGGATATATGTTTATGGTCATATAAAAATACTTTTAATAATTATCTTTGATATCCTTTTAACTGAAAAAATTAGGGGTCAATATAGCATGCATACTATGTTCCAGTTATTGGTCAATAAATTTGGCTTAAAGATGGAGATGAAAGCAGGACTTCCAGAATGATAGAGTGAGGACCTCTGGAAATATGCTCCTTCATAAAAACAACAAAAAATACTGGCAACGATAATCTAAACTAACTTTTCTAGAACGCTGGAAATTAACTAAAATGTTGCCATGGTATGAAGAATGTTTATTCAAGAAAATATGCTGAACTTTGGTAAGAACAGCAATTTGTAGCACTTTATCCTCATCTATTTCCATCCTTCTTTCCTCCATTGTGCTAGCTGGTCTTGAAAACCACCAGCTGCAGCCACTGGAGGGGACAGATTGGGTTTGAAACTCCTGAAAAAAATCTCATCCCTAGCACATCTTTGCTATTTGACCTGTCTCAGAGCTTCTTGGAAAAGACCCCAATGCTGTTACTTGAATTGACTCAGAGCTCTGTTTTCAGGAAAAACCTTATCCACAGGGCTTTGGGGAAAATGGTCAAGGGCAATTGTTTACCATCACAGCTGGCTGAGGCTGCAGTGCCAGTTGGGGCAAACAAATGCCTGGCCAAAAACTTAAAAGAAAGATCTACAGATTGAGATGTCCACAGAGGGCTTTGAAAATCTGTGACTATTAGAGTTAAATAATTTCAGTAGTGTTACAGCAAACAAGATCAACTTACAAAAATCAAATATATTTCTATATATTAGCAATGAACAGTATGAAATTAAAATTAAGAAAACAATTCAATTTACAATAGCATTAAAAAGAACAAAATATTTGGATAAAGTTAACCCAAAATGTTCATACTTGTGCACTGAAGACTACAAAACATGATTGAAGGCAATTAAAGAAGATCTAAACAAACGAAAGGCATCCTGTATTCATGAATCAGAAGACCTAAATTGTCAAATGATAATTATCTCTCAGATTTACCCATAATTCAATGTAGAATGTAATTCCTATTGAAATCTGAGCCTTTTTTTAAGAATGGGCAAGCTAATTCTATATGGAAATGCAATGACCTGGAGTAGCCAAAATAATCTTGAAAAAGTCAATGAAAGTTGGAAGACTCACATTTCCTGATTTCCATACTTGCTATAGAGAACTTGTGGTTATTTCTCCAGTTTCTGAGTACATAATTGCAATAAATATAGCTTGTCTGCCTATCAAAATAATAAGTCAAACGCAATATCTTGTCACCCATCAAAATCTGTCTTATGTGAAAAGAGTTTTGCCTAACCTACCTATAGTGGATTATGTTGTCAGCAATTGAGACTCCTAACTATTTACAAGTGACTATCACTGAGTAGTAGAATTAAAGGAATATCATTTTATATATTTTTCCATTAATTTTTTATTGAGGTCATAATAGCTTATAACATAGTGAGATTTGAGTTGTACATTACTGCTTGTCATACACCATATAAGCAGGCCCCTTCACTCCTTGTGCCCACCCTCCACCCCCATTCCCTGGGTAACCACTAATTTATTCTCTTTGTCTGTAAGTTTGTTTATATTCCACATATGAGTGAAACCATATGGTGTTTGTCTTTCTCTGTCTGGCTTATTTCACTTAACATGATGCCCCCAAGTTTCATCCATGTAGTTGAGAATGGGACAATTTTGTCTTTTTTATGGCTGAATAGTATTCCATTGTATATATATATGTACCACATCTTCCTTATCCAATCATCCATTGATGGGCCCTTGGGTTGCTTCCACATCTTGGCTATTGTGAATAATGCTGCAATGAACATAGGGGTACACAAGTCTCTCTGAATTGTTGATATCCAGTTCTTTGGATAAATACCCAGTAGTGAGATAGCTGGATCATGTGGTATTTCTATTTTTAATTTTTTGAGAAAGCTCCATACTGTTTCCACAGTGGCTGCACCAGTTTGCATTCCCACTAGCGGTGGATGAGGGTTCTGTTTTCTCCACGACCTCTCCAACATTTCTTGTTTTTTGTCTTGGTGATTATAGCCATTCTAATGGGTATGAGATGGTATCTAAGTGTTGTTTTGATTTGCATTTCCCTAATGGTTAATGATGTTGAGCATCTTTTCATGTGCCTATTGACCATCAGTATGTCTTCTTCGGAAAATTATTCATATCTTTTGCCTACTTTTTGATTGAGTTGTTTGTTTTTTTGTAGTTCATTTGTGTGACCTCTTTATATATTATGGAGATTAACCCCTTATCAGATATATGATTTGCAAATATTTTTTTCCCAGTTGGTGGGTTGTTTTTTCATTTTGATCTTGGTTTCTTTTGCCTTCCAGAGCTCTTTAGTCTGATGAAGTCCCACTTGTTTATTTTTTCTTTTGTTTCCCTTGTCTGAGTAGACATGGTATTCGAAAAGATCCTTTTAAGTCTGATATCAAAGAATGTACTGCTTATATTCTCTTCCAGAAGTTTTATGGTTTCAGGTCTTACTCTCAAGTCTTTGGTGCATTTTGCATCTATTTTTGTACATGGGGAAAGACAATGGTTTACTTTCGTTCTTTTGCATGTGGCTGTTCAGTTTTCCCAGCACCAATTGTGAAAGAGGCTTCCCTTACTCCAGTAAAATTTTAATATTTTTTTCTTAGTGGGCTTTGAGAACCTAGACTCTCAAAGAATTTGTATCCTCCTGCCTCCCATTGCTGAGTGGGCACTAAATTTAAAGATGATCCCATCCTTCCCCTCTCTTACAGAGAAAGGCAGCAAAGAAAATTCTAAGCTCTGTTATGGCAGCAGAGATCACTGGATTGAGTTGGGTCCCAAGGTTTTTCTTGTACTTATTGTATAGTTGATTGGGTTCCAGTACTGCTCTCTGGGATTCTCTGGGTCTTTGATTTCTTCTGAGCCTTCCTTCCTTGTCTATGGAAGTAAATGGGGAGTTTTCTCACTTTGATTTCTATCTGTAGTGATTTGGGGTCTTTTTTGTGGTTTCAGGCAGACAGTGAGTGGAGCTGAAGCAGCTGCAAGCTGGAAGGGCATCTCTCTCTTTAAGAACTCTCAGGATTTTTCTAAATGGTTTCTCTGCATGAGCATGTTTGGGTTACCTTGTTGCTAGGTGGCCTTAGAGGAATAGGACTACCGCTACCATTTGCTTCAGGGCACAATAATGAGAATTGCAGACATCAAGGTAGATGTTGCATCACCTTTACTGACATAGCCTCAGGAATCGTACTTTACCACTTCCGCCAATTCTGTTAGTTCAAGTGAGTCATACGCCCAGATTCAAAGAGAAAGGATATAGACCCCATCTCTCAGTGGGAGGGAGATCACGGTCACATTGGTAAACAGCTCAGGGGATGAGATTTATTGATGGGCTATCTTTGGAAAAGACAATCTGCCACACAAAATGACATCATAGAACTGATTAGTTTTTTATATATGATCTCACAAAGCACCATTGCTGGTGGCTAAAGAGTTGCCCTTTGGGGGCTTGAAACTGATGCTCACAATTAAACTGAATTTGAAAGAGCTGCAACTTTTACTTTTAGTGGAGTGTTGATGTGGCTGTCTCTCAGTGTGTAATATAATTTCCAATTCTGTATTTGAGAGTGCAAACTCTCTGAATTGAGACCATTTGTAAAAAGACAAAGATGTCTACACAAAAGTGCCAAGTCAAATTATTTGAAGAGGCATGTTAAGATCCTTAAAAGCAAGATTAAGGATGATGAACTCCAAAATCCTTTAGAGATGGAGGTACACGGAAACCTATCTTATCAGATTGTTTGCCTAAATTATAATTTAATATCTGCTTCTCTCCCAGAAAATGATAGCCAATACTATATCTTATCTGGTATTGCCATCTATAATTCAGGATTTCATAACCTAATTTGGAGCATCCTCAGAGGTAAAGAAAACACTAAGCCTAGAAATATTGAGGAAATAGAAAAAACTATAAGAAATCTTTAAGCATAGTAATTTCTTAAAAGGAAGCTCACCAAGTAAGATTTGGGACATAGCTGTGCTCTTGTAACAGCGAAAATTATAGAAACGTAAGTTGTGTGTGAATAAAAGTAACATTATTATTTTACTGCAAACTCAAATTTCTTTCACTTTGCTAATGAAATAATTGCTAGATGGTGAATTAGTACATATTATAACTTATTATTGCTTTTGTTTTTGGGGGTCACAAGTAAACACTGTCATTGTAATGGGAAGTAGCCAGTAATTGATTTTGAAATATTCCTATTTGCAGAATGAACACTCTCTCTAAAGGTACAGGAAAAGGGTCTTATTGATTAAACAATTCAGGTTTGACCTTCCTGGCTGGTATTTTAGGATTGGTGTTCATAGGCTCTTGCAGCAGCCCAAGGATACACATAGTTCGTTCATTCCGGAACTACCTTTATTGTGCTGAGGGAATTACCAGCCTATAATGAAATGTAAATTAATTCCACATTCTTTGAGGTTCAAATAAAGTTCACCGAGACAAGTTTTCTCAGCACTTGTTTGCTGGAATAAGCCCCACTCCATAGGATAGATTCATAAGTTTTCTATAGTTCTTTTTTATTATTTAAAATAAATAACAATCCTTATGCTCTCCCATGTGATCATGGGCTTAAGACACATTCCCCAAATAAACTAAGATGACAAACGAAATCAATAATTCAATAAGGCTGCAGGAGGGCCATTGCATTCCAGTTTCTTTCTGTGCCCATTTCCCATTTGGATTCTGTCATCTTTCAAGGTGGTTCCTTTAAGTTATGAAGTTCCATCAGTTGCTCCGCTGGCTAATTTATCCTCAGCCACCCTCTTTACATGCTTTTTTCACTCCAATTGAGAGCAGATCAGAGCAGCCCAGCAGACTTTCAAGAATGTGTGTAGCCCTTGTCTCAATGCTGGTGGTAAATGTGGCAGAGGAAACATTTTAAATACAAACATGTCAGGTAGAAAATAGATGAAGGGTATAGAAAATTATGCAATTTCTAGGTGTTAAAATGATCTTTTCTCCCCAAAACCAAATGCATTTTAAATTCTTATTATTCTTATTTCTTCCTTCTACTGCTTTATCTCTATGTTGAAAACTCACGTGCATATGTCTTCAGAAAATCCACTCAAGTTCTCCTGTAGAATATATTATTCCATTTAATTTTGATGACATCAGCATCTTCTTTTATGATTTTTGGTTACTTTACATCTATGGTTTCATTCCTCTGAAGAACAGAGAATGCAAAGGACTTAATAATTTGTACAGGCTGTTAAAACCACGCATGTCTATGAATCTAATGTTTTAATTTACGTATCGTATGTAAGCAAGAAGTATGATTTTAAGAATATATAACCTACTGGATGCTTACTTGCCTTCACAAACATCACGCTCATACCTTGACTTTTAAATCTAAAGGGAATTCAGAAAAGTTTACCAGAGCTCCAATAAGAAAAGTGCTACACATTTTAAAAGAAGAGTACAAAATCAGCATCATTTTAGAAAGAATCTGAGTTTCATGAATGGATTCTTATGAGGCATCCAGATGCACCAAAATGGCAGTCTGTTATTACTTGAGCACATTTCCCGAATGCTTTTCCTAACAGAGAGACACTTACAGAAAGCAACTCTTTTAGACTTTCGTTTAGATTGTCATAAGATGCATATTTGAGACTGTTTATTTTTGTTTGGTTTGCATTTAAAGTTTTGCTTTTGAAATGTGAGCAAGCAGTGATGGAATAGAAGGAGTGATCCAGCTACCCAACCCAATCCATAGTCAGACTTAGATGTCTTCCTCTGTGCTGTAATAGCACTTCAAACAGTGTAGCTGTATTACGCAGGGATCTCCAGAGAAACAACCAATAGAATATACAGAGATAGATATATAGAAAGAGATTTATTTTGAGAGATTGGTTCACACAATATGGAGGCTGAGAAGTCCCATGATCTGCCATCTGCAAGCTAGAGGCACATGCAAGCTGATGGCATGGTTCGAGTCCAAGCCCGAAGGCTTTAGACAAAGAGAGCCAGTGGTGTAAGCCCCAGTCCATGTCTGAAGGCTTGAGAACTATGAGCACCCGTGTCCCAGGGCAGAAAAAAATTTGAGGCCCCCAACTCAAGCACAGAGAACGAATTCTTCCTTTCTCTGCCTCTTTTTTTTTCATTTGAGACCTCGACATGTTGGTTAAGGCCCACCCTCATTACCAAAGGTAATCTTTTTCACTTAGTCTAACAATTTAAATATATCTCTTCATGAAGCATCCTTACAGATACACCCAGAAATAATATTTTACCAGCAATCTGTGCATCTTTGAGCCCAGTGAAGTTGACACATAAAAGTAACCCTCACAATACCCATTCTTCCTTTATTTATTTCATTGGATTTACCATGGTAACCAGCCAACTCTAGACACTAAAATGCATCTGAATGGGACCCACATAGTCAACAATTCATTTATCTCACTGTGCTTAGTGTAGTAACAGCACACTCCACACGATAAAATTTACCTGAGTGAGTCCATCAGTCATTCAGCCATTGGTATGAATGTGTTTATAGAAAGTGTTTTTCTCAAAGCAATCTTTTTTCTCTCTTGTATTTTTTAAAGAATTAAAAATTTTACTTATATATCTATGAAAGTGACTTTCTGTTCTCCAAATCTCTCTCTTCCACTACACCGATCATATGCTATAATAATTGGCACTATAATGATTATTTTCCTGCTCAAAGACTTACAATGACTTACTACTGCCTGTAATAATATTATAAAAAAACTCAGCCTGGCTTTGAGGTGTTCTGCTATGGGCATCTCTGAACTTATACCTCTTCATTATTATCCATCTCTTCTCACTTATCATTCACCTATCCTGCATTTATTGAGCACCAATATATCCTGTGAGAAAATTACAAAGCCATTTAGTGAACACAAGAGCTCACAGTCAATAGGGGACAAGAGATACACAAATAAATGTTTCCAATATAATGAAATGGGTGTTATCATGGAGGGAAAATATACATGGGAGCGTTACGAAAGGAGAAGCCTAGTTGAGTTTGGGCTAACTTCCCAGAGGACACACATTAGTTGAGCTGTTAACAATGAGTAGGAGTTTATCAAACAGATAAGAAGCAAAAGGATAGTTAAGCAGGAAAGAAAAGAGTGAGCAAAATATGGATGGATTAAATTTATATGCCAAGTTCAGGGAGTGATCCAAACAACGTGATTGTAGATTAGAATATGTCAAAGGAAGTAGTGGTCAGAAAATAAGTTCGTAGAAGAACATTACAACTAGACAGTGAAAAATCACATACTGGGAACCACCATTAAAGGTATTTAGGTTGAGGAATTTCATGGTCAGGTTTGGTTCTATAAAACAAAGTAGTGAGCAGAGTAGAAGATTGACCAGAAAAAGCAACAACTAAAAGCAGGGAGATCAGTTTAAATATGACTGAAATCACCCAGGTAAGATATGATGAGACAGTTAATCATTGAGTTTGCTTATTTATCAGAGAAGAGGGAAACATTCTGGGACAATTCTGAAATATTTTTATGGGATTTGATGACTACTCAAATATGACGGCTGAGAAAGAAGATGGAATAATTGATGACAACTATCACCAGTTCAGACTGGGTGACAGGGTCAGAGACAATGGCATTGTATAAGATCGAGACAGCAGGAAAAAGAGTTGGTTTGGAGTTTTAAGGAAATTAAGTTATTAATTCTGTTTGGGACATTTTGAGTTTGAGATGTCTTTGCAACTGTTAGATACTTTATCTAGTAAGAAGTTGACATTATGAGTATAATGCACAATAGACTCTCACAACTGGAGATGGAGATTTAAGAAGGATTCAGTGTTGATAGTTGAAGCTGAGGGAGGGAATAATATTTCAGAATAAGTGATGGAGAATTTGAAAAAGGAAAGGGCCATAATTGCCAAAACTTGGACGCAACCAAGACGTCCTTCAGAAGGAGAATGGATAAATAACCTGTAGTACATCTAGGCAATGGAATATTATTCAGAACTAAAGAGAAATGAGTTTTCGAGACATGAAAAGACATGGAGGAAACTTAAATGAATATTACTAATTGAATGAAGCTGATCCGTAAAGGCTGCATGCTGTTTGATTCTAACTATATGACATAGTGGAAAAGGCAAAACTATGGAGGCAGTGAAAATATCACTGGTTGCCAAAGATTGGAGATGGGGAGTTCTGGGGCAGTGAAACTACTCTGTAAGATACAAGAATGGTGGATACACGTCATTATATATTTGTCCAAACATAGAATGTACAAGATCAAGAGTGAACCATAATGTAAACTATGGATTTGGGGGGATAATAATGTGTCAATGTAGGTTCATCAATTATAAGAAAGGCACCACTCTGATCAGGGACATTGATATTGGGGGGACTACACATGTAGTGGGAACAGGAGGTATATGGGAAATTTCTGTCCCTTTCCCTCAAATTTGCTGTAAACCTAAAACTGCTCTAAAAAAAATTGTAACAAAAAGAAGATCCACAAAATACAAGCTTGGGTTTCACTCAGCCACCTTCTCACCAAGCTGCAAAATCCAGAAGCAAACAGGAAAGATAACATCTGCCTTATATCATAATGTCTTTACTCTATTGATCTGGTCACATGAATTACTGTTTTTTATCCACCAGAAATAAACTTGTAAAGGACAAAAAAAGAAAGGGAAAAAGAGAGAGTCTTGTGGAAGACCAACACTTAGGATGCATGCAGTCAAAATCTATCTCACTTTCGATAAAAACCCAGAGTGGGTAACGTTTGAGAAAAAATTGGAAGAGAAAATTTAAAAAATCGTGAGTTTTCAATATGACTGAATAATTCAAATTCAAAGTATTAAGTAAGAGAGTGAATGAAAGATGTCTAACAGATTTAACAAGAAGATTGTCACTGTTGATATTTACCAGAATCTTTCATATATTTTCAGTAGAGTGGAAAGGATATAAACTTGACTATAGTAGTTTAGAAGACAAAGAGAAGAAAAAATTGAGACTACAAAGATCCATTCACCTTTTATAACGTTTAGCAGTAAACTTAGCAACAGATACATAACCTCAAGTATACCAGGGCACGTGGTTGAATAGAGGAGTGGCTGGAGGCCAAAATATACCATTTAATATTCACAATAGTAGAATACAATGTGAATGGTATCCCCTGGAGTTGTGTAATGTAATGGACGTGCCACTGAGTACACTATAATAAAATGTACTGAGATAATAAAAATTGGGGAAGGAAATGATTTGCATATGTTTAATAACTCTACTTTGAGCATATTATATCCAAAGATCCTCTAATACAGAGGCAAAATTCAGTCGTTTTTCCTGATCTGTTGACATCAATTCCGTTTTTGCTACCTTGTAGGTTTTATTTAAAGTAATTGAAATAGATAAGATCACTCAATGAAAAGATGTATAAAGGAAAGAGAAGTGGCCCCATCATTGGGCTCAGAAGAACTTCAACATTTAGGGGCCAGATAAGGACGGAGAATCCAGAAAAGAACGATGAGAAGGAATAGCTAGTGAGGTAAAAGAACAATGAGGAGAATATGTTATCATATTGCCCAAAGTTGAAAGGATTTCAAGGAGGCAATGGTTAGCTGAATGTAAAGATGTTGATATGTTGAATAGATGAGGAGAGAAAGTATCTATTGCACTTGGTAATTATGGAGAACAAATGATGACCTCAACAAAGGCAATTATGGTGAGAATTTAAACCTTCCACATACTATCTTCTTACATTAACGTGATTTTAATATTCCACTCTCTTCTACAATAAAAATTGCTTTAATTTTCCAGGAAATTTCTCCCAGAAAGATGAAAGCTGCAAATGATTTCAATGGTTATTTTGTGAATTTCTTGAAAGATTCATCAATTCTTCAAGAAAACATAGAATGAATTATACTCCAGGATTCTTTGAACTTCTTACCCCTAAACCTTGCTTTGCTGTGTTCACCAATCCCGTTACGTCATGATGCTCACCACATCCTAATAAAACCTCTACATTAAAAGACCCACTATACCACACTGCAAAGTGTCACTAAATATCCCACCTTGGAAGTCCCCTTCTGAGATGCTAGTAAGACTTTGGAGGCAGGGTTCTTCCTCACCATGGTTAGAAGTAAGCTCAGCTTTGCTTGATCAATGGTGGTATTTTGAGGACCCAGTGTTTGACACATGTAAAAAGTAATAGGAAGAAAAACCTGTATGGATGAGTTGCAGAATAATAGGAAGTGAAAAATTAGAATTGGAGAGTATATACAATAATTTTGAATCATTTAGTTATGAGCTTGGTCATATGTTATCATATAAATTATAAGCTCTGTTAGCTTGACAGAGATGTATAGTCAAGAGAAAGATTGTTTTATTTAATGTTTTTACGATGAGAAAACTGGAGCCTATATATATATATACTGAAAACAATAATCTAGAAGAGAGACAGAAATTGATGATATGTAGGACAGACTGCATAACCACAGGAAGGAGGTCCCTAAACAGGTGAAGGGGATGGAATCTGGGGCACATGTACAAAGATAAGCTTTAATAAGAGAAGAAAGAATTCTTTCATGTCAAGCAAAATGGAAGAAAAAATAAAGATGAAGACGAAATATAAATTTGTTAGTTTAAAGATAAAGAAATCTGTTTTCTATTTTTTCTAATGAATTTAGGTTAAGGAGTTAATGAAGAGAGGGTGTGGGGGAAAATTTGAAAAGCCAAGAACTATAAAAAATCGCTTCTGATGTATAAAAGCAAGCAAGACACTATTGAGAACATATATGATGTCTGAGATCAAGATTATAAAAATAAATGAAGCCTGCTAAATCTAATAAGTGGTTTTGCAAAATAGAGCACATTCTCCTTGTTGACAGGAATAGAAGGTCAACTGAGAGGAGAGGAATCTTTGGACCATGATGTCAGGGAGGGTCTGGCCAGAGGGACATCTACAGGTCCTTGGACAGCAGTGGTAGCATCATGCCTCCAATTAATTTTTTCATAGACTTCACAGCAAAATTGAGAGGAAGGTATGGAGATCTCTCATGTACCCCCTACCCTAACACATGCATAACCTCACCCATTATCAACATCCCCCATCAGAGAGTGCATTTGTTAAAACTGATGAACCTACACTCATTCACCATTATCACCTAAAGTCCATATTTACATTAGAGTCAACTTTTGGTCTTGTACCTTCTGTGGGTTTGGACAAATGTATAGTGACAAATATCCACCATTATAATTATCATATAGAATATTTCCACCACCTTAAAAATCCTCTGTGGTTTGCCTAGTCATCACTCCCTACCTCATCATCCCTGGCAACTAGATCTCTTTACTGTCTCCATGGTTTTGCCTTTTCAGAATGTTGTATAGCTGGAACTATATGTATGCAGCCTTTCCAGAATGGCTTCTTCCATTTACCCATGAGTAACTTTGAGGCAGCTGAAACAGACCAATTTTTGTCCATCTTGAAAGCTTTAAAATCAGTGAATAATAACACATCATTTTTTGGGGGGGGCACATTTTGAAAATCTTCAAGTATGTTTTTATGCTGATTGTGATCCCAGCATTCCTCCTTCTGTCCATATAAAGATCTATATTTACCATTGATGATGGGGAATTGACCTCTGAGACCTACCAGGGAAATATGGGAGTGCAAATAATTCAGGAATATTCTCTTCCACTCTCCACGGACTGCTTAAATTAGAAGCTCAAGCTGTAAAGTGAAATTTAGTCAAAATTTGGCCAAGGCTGATGAAATATTTATTTTCAGGAGAAACAGTAAACAATAAAACAATAACCTTCTTTTCTTTGGCTCCTGTTCCAAATATTCTTCAGTTTAAGTATAGGACCTCAATATTACAAAGCACTGTAGATATTTCTTTTGTTCCTTAGATATAGAGCAGAAGCACTGACTCAAAGCTATGATTTGAAGGACGTGACAAATTTAGATTTTTCAGCCATCCTTTCTGACATCATGTTCTTATAATTTGCTATCAATTAGATGATTCACTTCTATCTGCATCATATTACATTCTTTTAGAACTTTCTATAAAGAGCTCGATGCTTCCTAACTGTGTCGTACAAACCACTTTTGTGGATGAGGCTTCTTTTGGTGTGAATCTCAGCAGTGAGGATGTGGTTATTTAAATTCTACATTTGAAATATTTAATTTGGTTTGAACCCATTATGAGTGACTGTTAAATATTTCATATCTCCCGTTCTCTTCTAGTTATTTTAAATATTATACTCCAGAAGTACAATTTTGGATATCTCATGTTTGCAGTTATTCCAGAAGTCCTATTTTAACTCTCTCTGTCATATCTTCAATATGAAAAAAGTTTGGCATTGCAAACATGTATATGCCATCAGTCAACCAAACTGACACAGTCGAGAAACCCGTGTGAGATGAAGACTTGAAGTGAATTAACACATGCCCGTAGAATGTCAACTAGCAGGGAAAGAATTATGAGAATGATATCATTTTTAAATTACACCGCACAGGCAAAATAAAAGGAAATAAAATTTTCAGTTATTTAGGATCATAAATATTAATTATAAGAAACTCTGTACTTCGCTGTGGAAAGAATATTGCCAGCATTTATTAATACATTGCCTAAGGTTTTTGTGTTTGTTTTACACTCTTATGCATAAGATTTAGCTCAGTAAGATTTTAACATTCCATAAATTAAGCCTATGTGCACACCATTTCAAGTATAATATTATGCGGGGTATTTACTCAGTTCTAGTGTAGTACAATTAAGACTCATGGTTACAGTAATTTTCATCACAATCACAGTGAGATATTTCATTAACTTACGAAAACTGAATTCTGACAAACATTCTGATTGTTAACATGGAACAGAAGGTCCAAGATGATTGGATTCAACCTCTCAATTTTCTTTTATTCTTTCCTGTATTCTTTGTGTGGCAGCTGTTGAACTTTTTGCAAAAGTTTGCCAGGTTTTCCTTTATAGCATATGCCGCTTTTAGCTCACTGCGTTGGTTTGGGGAGTTCAGGTGAACTTATCCTCAGAACCTATGAGAATTCATATAGTTCCATTCAGATTTTATGTAAGTTTCTCTTCCAGATTTCTCAGGGGAAACAGAATGACCTCAATCTCTCATATTATGCACTGAAAGGTAAATCCAAAAAGCAAGAGCTTGTAGGAATGTTAATACCAAGAAATGACTTAGCGTGTTGGTACCTTCCACAAGGTCTTAGGATGGGTTTCTCTCAAGTTTCTTGTTGCAAGTGATCATATTGTTTGCTATTATCTTTTTGGTGGGGATTTAAACTTCAGTCTAAATTATACATTACAAAGAGCCAGTTCCTTTGCTTATCAAAATATGAACACTCCAATTGTGTACTGAATTCTGTGGAACTTAAAAGATGCAGTCACTAATATTAAGAAGTTTAAAATTTGGTTAAAAAAAGATGAACATATGTTGAAAATTAATTTAAGTATCAGATGGGGCAATATTTTGTGAAGGAAATATAGCATATTTAGGCAGAAGAGACCCTATTGACTGGAATGTTCAAAAATGTTTCATGTAACAGGTGTCATTTGAGCCCTGCCAGAGTGTTGGAAAAGATTTGACTCAAAGGGGGAGACCAGGAGAAGTCATTCTTTCAGTGGAAAGACATGAGTGCAGAGGTTTAGAAAACAAAATAAGGGGCTGGCCAGGTGGCATAGAGTTGAGTTCATGCACCCTGCTTCAGCGGCCTGGGGTTCACTGGTTCTGATCCCAGACGTTGACCTACACACCACTTATCAAGCCATGCTGTGGCAGGTGCCCCACATACAAAGTAGAGGAGGATGGGCACAGATGTTAGCTCAGGGCCAGTCTTCCTCAGCAGAAAGAGGAGGGTTGAGAGCAGAAGTTAGCTCAGGGCTAATCTTCCTCAAAAATAAATAAATGAATAAAAATAAAACATAGAGCATGCTTTGTGGACACAAAAGAAGGTCTGAACAGATATGAGGACTATCATTAGAACTAGTAGGATGTCAATTTGGAAGTGGAAGTAGGAGAGACCTAACATTCTAGTCGAAGAGTTGATTCTACCCTATGGATAATTGAGGATATCCTGAAGATTTTTGAGAGACAAGAGTCGCAAGATGAAATCTGAGTTGGAGAAAAAATAAAGCCAGTATAGGTGTACAGAATAGTATGGAAAAAACTAGATTATCAGGAGATATGAATTAAAAACCTGGCAATAGGAGTGGAAAAGAAATGGTGAATGTGAAGATAAAAGACACAGAAGGAATGAATGCAACATTGGGCAGATCTACTGGGAAAGCGGTGCTGGATATGATTGCCATTGGAAAGCTGTGAATTTGGGAAGCTTCGAGAAAGGTGGTATTGATGACAGTAAGTGTGAAACCAGGAAGGAGTGCGTCAAAGTGGGTGGTGTGGAGGGAATGCATCTTTTGGTTTTACATTCATTCTTGAGGTGAGAACAAGTTGCTTAACTGGAAAGGACCATTGGGCATAAGTAAGGCTAGAGTGCAATAGATTCAACTTGCACGTCATGAAGAATTTCTTTTCAGTTTGCAAGACAGGACAAAAATTATTCAACTCTCTGGTTCCTGCTGACTAGTCAGTGGGTCAAATCAGTCACCACAGCCATTCCTAATCAGTTATCTTGAGGTCTCATATCTAAATGACACAGACTTACTCTCCTTTCTCTTGAAGCAGAATTTAGAAGCATGGAACGCTGGGTAGACTTCAGCTCCAGAGGTCACTTAGAATAAACATGGGGCATAAAATCTCTCTGAATCTCTTCTGTTCATCCAGTAGAAAGAAACGATCAAACTTTGCACCTACTGCTATTCTGGCTATTGCTATTTTAGCTCAATTTATAAGCAAGATGATGAATTTACATGATTCCTGTCAGAAAAAAAAATAATAATAACTTTCAGCTAAGTGCTGGTCCAGTCTATAAGGAAAGCCCATTGCTTACTCTTACTTCAGTCTCATTAAGAATCAAGTACTTTTTTAACTTCTTCATTGTTTTATGAGACACTACCTCAAGCTTTCCTTTTCTGTCCCTCTCTTTGCCTCCGTCCAATTTTAATGTTTTGTTTTTCATGAACAACTTAATATGAAGGATATTCTATCTCTGTCTTCCTCATACTTCCTTTACAGATAAGACCTTCTCATCCCATCCCCAAAATGAGCACTGCCCCGGAAGGCAGAATTACAAGCTGGGTTCCACCTTCACTTGACATACAATCCTCAACAAAAGACTTCTTGAAATCTCTATTTTATTCTTTATCTGCAAAATGCGAATTCTAATTTTTCAGTTACTCATGAGATTTCTATCCATACTTTTTTTCTTTTAAAGATTCTCTACTCTTGATAAGACCAAACTTTCACTTGCTTAGGAACTGTAGCATTGCAGAGAAAACTACACGTTTATGCAAATGAATGGAGCTGTAACTTATGCTTCACAATCTTAAATGGGATCTCAATTCTGCTCAGCAAGCTTTCAGTACGTTTCGATAATTTTGTGCTTCCACAGGCTGCAAGGACTCTCTTGCGCCATATCCTTAAGTCTCAAAAGTTACACTCAACACAGCCCAAGGCGCTCAGTAGAGAAATAGCCGCCACCAGAGGAGAGGGCCCTCTTATTTCCACCCACAAATCGACACTCCCACCTTACACCAAGCTATTCCTTTGTACCACTTGTTAAACCGAGCATCACTCCTCAAAAAGATCAAACCCTTCCTGCGCCCCATCGCCCACCCTCCCCAACCTCTTCACACTTTCGTTTAGCCCTTGTATTTCTGACACCATCAGTTTCTACATCTCTGTGGGACCATTCCTGTCATAATACAAAGATGTTATGGTATATCCCATCTTAAACAAGATTTTTCCTTCTGCTCACATCCATGTGCAACCACCACCCATTTTTTCTGTTCACTTTCACAGCTGAACATCCACAAATGGTTTCCTGTACTCACTTTCTTCGCTTGACTCTCACTCTCCATTCCCAAACCACACACATGTGCACAAAAATTACACACATGCATGCACAACACACACATGCAGACACATGCATACCCACTATACACACATGCACACCCACTACACACACATAACACACAGGCAACACAATTACACCTTTGCCAGGATCACCACATCATCCATGGACCAAATCCAGCAGGTACTTTCTGGCTGGTTTTACTCTGTTCTCTGGGCAGGACTGAGTTGAGCTCTCCTTCTTTCCTGACACCCAAGCTTGCCCTGGCGCTTATAAACCCACAGTCCTGGATTTTTCCTCCTACCTCTCTGAGTGTTCTTTTCTCATTCCTTTCTGCCACTTCCTATTCCTGTACCTGTCCTTGAAAGGATGGCATTTCTTAAAGTTTCATGATGAACCCATTTCTCTGCTATTTTTATTTTTAATCCTTAGGTGGTCCCACTGGCCCACATGACTTTACATTACCATTTATATGTCGATGGTTCCAGATTTGTGTATTCAACTGTCTACTCAACATCTTCCCTGGATTTTGTCACATAGCACTTTATAAAGTACTGCCTCCCAGAGAAGCTGTTGAAACCACTCAGTGATGCGTACATCCCACCAACCCCCACCTCCAGGCCCCTGGAGTTCCTTAATTACACTTAGAATTTCCACTTATATATTATTTGGGCTACTTTGTGGGGTTTTTTGCTTATTTTTTTGTTGTTGTTTGCTTATGTGGGTCTGTCTTCATTACAAAACAAAAGTGATTCCAGTGGGCAAGGAACATCTCTTTGACTAAAAATGAGCTAAATCCAGTGCCTAGCAGATTGGACAACACACACTGGACATTCGATAAATATTTGTGTGTCCCGTGGATGTCGGCGATGAAAGACTTTCCGTTCAACAACCATCTACGTGCCCTGGACTGATAGTAAACACGTAAGATGTAGAATATAAGTTTCCCAACAGAGAGCTTTCCCATAGTGTCAGTACAGATAAGTGCAGTGAAGAGTTAAAAAAGAATCAGTACCAAGGGAAATCAATCAAGTGCAGTAGCATCTTCTAATCTTCCATCAGCCTCTCCACTGAGGACATCTCCCTGGTCCAGGCCACACTCCTCGGGGCACTTCCTGGTGACCCTGGTGCCAACTCTACTCATTTTCTTCCATCCCAGGAGCCTTTTCAGAATATTTGTGAGATCATTTAAAAATCTGAATCTGCTCTAATGTGTAAGAACATACATCAATCATTTCCAAATATCTGTGTTTATAATGACAAATTACTTGTGACACACTTTAGAACAGATCCACGCACACACTGATATTCTCTGCTGGAGGCTGAAAAGATCTTTTAACATATCCAACAAAGTTGTCAATATCTTAATTTATGAAAATTAATTTATAAAAAATATACACAAACCTCAATGCAGCAATTATCAGCAAGCTGATAAAAGTTAGACTCCTTGTTTTGATATCTTGAGCTGTTTCTGTCATAATAACTATTTAGGAAAAATAACCCTTTCTTTTTTATTCCAATTTTAGTCTTTTTTTTCTCTGTGTGAGGCCAAACGTCATTGAAACAGTCCCAATTTGAATCTAAGAAACTCTATTTTTAGGTAATTAAGTAATGAATGCAACATTAGATTGAATTTTCTCAGAAATTCTCTCGCTGACTTAACTGGCCCATGCATAATAAGAGCTGTCAGTGGCCTCTCTCTCTCTCTCTGATTATATTAATTAACTCTCTCTTACCTTGCACATTTAATTTAGAACCAGCATTTTATCCAAACTTGAAAAATGTACCAGAGGTTAAAAAGTTACATACTTTTAATAAAACAAGACTAACAAAATTAGTCTTCCTTATTTCTCATCAAGAAGGTTAATTTTAAAACCGTTTCCCAGGTCTCGTTTCCATTATCAGGAAAAGGATGGGTTCATATAGGCCATTTTCTTTTCCTTTCATCACTAGGAGTGAAGGAAGCAGAGGAAGAGAGGCTTTGCACATAAACGAGTAGAGAGCATCCTTTGCTACCCGACACCTCCACACACTGCACTATTTTTTAATGGAAAGTGACTTTCCATTTGAAGGAGGCCTCCTTATCCTCACCATCAGTCGCCTTCCATTTGAAACCTGCCACAGGGTTGGCAGCTGCAATCAAATGAGCTAAATGTTACTGCCACGTGTGCTCAGAAGCTCTTTCTCTGCAGAGGCCCCAGGCAATGAGTCCTCTGCTCTGGGTGCCCAGGAGAGCCTGGGGCTGGTGCCTTAGCTCTGGTCTCCCTGTGCCAGCACTGACAAGGATTTCCACAGAATCTCCGTGGACAAGAAGTCATTATTTGCCTCTGGAGCTTATGGAAATGTGCAAAAGAGCCCCTAAGTTCAGCTTGTCCAATGGAAAATTAACCTAACAGACTCCCATATTTCTGGCAGTCATTTAAACTCCTTGCCTAATGTGATCAAATTACCAGGCAAGGCAGAAAGACATCTAACCTAAGAGGAAAAGGGAGATAACCTAAAATAAAAAGGAGAAGCAGCAGGAATTCCATTTGAAGACTTGCAGGAGATAACACATTTTAAAGTAAGCGCCTAGCAGTAGTACCCTGCTGCATATATAACACTTTCCTTCTTATTTGAAGTTGGATGGTACTGTGGCTGTGCTATGTGGATATAGCTGAAAAGGTTTCCTCTATGTGTGGGAGCGTAACATTTAAACATGTTCTAATTGCTTAATGAATTTCATTTTTATTGTCTCATCTCATCCGCAAGCAAGCGAGGAGCTTGTTCACAGGAAATGTCTTACGTGTCCCTTTTGTTACCGCAGTCCCTGGCACAGGACCTAATTCATAGTTGGTGCCCAGGACAGAGTTACGTAAGCCATTTGTCATATATCAATCTCGGATGGTCTCCAAGTCCTCCATCTTGAAGGGTCAGCTCACACATTCCAAGGCAGGTCAATCCCATGCCTATTCTTCACTGAGTTCCCCACAGGTACACTGATGCGCTGAGGAAGTCTTCATTTGCCTGTTTCCAGGCAGAGGCTGAGGTCAGAAATGGGAGTGGGTGAACGTAAGTCTCTCCCAGCCATCTGTGTTTCTGCTTTTCTGCTTCTATGGAATGTTCCTCTTTGCAACTCATCTCCTAGAAGCGCTGACCATTATCATGAGCCATCAGGCAGTGGAATACCACTGTGGTTGCTAAAGTGCCACCAACTTAATTTTGAGGGGCCAGATGGCAATGAGCACCTCCTGCCTGGAGGGAGGTGCTCACTTCTTCTGGTTCTAGGCCAAGCTGCCACTATGCTGACAATTCCTCATTTCTTCCTTCTTGGATCTCCCCTGTTACTTCCTTAGACCCCTAAATCCCTAAATCCCCACAGTGCTGACCGTTTCCTATGCAGAACAGTTTTGCTTTCTCTTCCTTTCACTCCTAGCCCATCAGCTCATGGCCCATCATGGTACTTCACTAAATGGAGACATTCTGCTCTCTTGACAGGTGCCCTGAGGCCAGCACAGAAGCATATTATTCTTCTCTTTCTGTATTTTATTAACTACAAAATATAGAGAAAGTCTGTAGAAAGTGCATCACTGATTGTAAACAAATATAAAAAATAAAGGCAAGAATGAACGGGAAGATCAAGTTCCCACAATCCTATCACCCACCCCTAATCCTTTTTAATATTTTTTGTGTTATCTTTCAATCATATAAATTGTAATACATATGTAATTCTTTTAGAGAGTATAGATCATAATAAATACGTAGTTTTATTTGGAGTTTTCACTTAATATTATGTTTAGTATTTATCCATGCTAGTATTTTCAAAATTAAAAATCTCAATATTTTAATCTATGGAAACGACATCATTTTTAAATATTCCTCTTATTATATGACTCCATTTTCCACCAGACTTTTGCTATTATACTAATGCTATTGTCAATGTTGCTTATTAATATTCTATTTTTTTCCTTACAATATATTCTTCTTTAATGCTATTAGGGTACTGACTAAGCTCATGTAAAAAAGATATCTCAAAATACAGTGGCTTAAATGACATCCAAGTTTATTTCTCTCTCACATGAGAGTGCAGAGATCGGTGGTTCTGGGATGGGGGGCAGTTCTGTCAACCCAGGCTTCCTTCTCTATGTCGCACTGGCTGCCCTATTCATCATCACACCATAGGGAGAGAGGCAATGGGGGACACAGACCCTCCTTTACTAAGAATGTGTCCTGCAATTTTCGTATGCCACTTCCGTTTCCATCCAATTGGCCAGGACTTAGTTCTGTGACCACACCATCCACAAGAGCCTGGAAAAGGCAATCTCTGGGTGGTGATCACGTGCCCTGTTTAAACTGGCTCTGTTGGTAGGTGATTCTAGTGTGAAAAGGAAGAAAGAGAGCATGGACCTGGGAAGAATGAGCAGACCCTCATGTGGCAGGATGCTCGGATCAGAGTAAGGGTACATTTTTCTACTTCTTGAAACATGTTTCCAAATGACATTCTCCAAATATTGTACATTTTCCTCGACCCTTATTATTTTGTTTTACATTTTTATTAGGAAGTAAGATGGAACCTATTTTCATATTTACTAGTCATCTCTATTTCTTCTTTTGTTTCTGTCATTTGTTTGTTTTGCCACTTTTCTTTAGATTTAGATAAGTCTCTTCCTCTGGTTCTTTTTCCATATATACCTGTTATATATTAGGAAATTAATCATTTCACTATTTAATTTCTTGGAAATACTTTTCAGTGAGTTATTTGCCTTTAAGTTTGTAAATGCATTTTAATATTCAGAATTTTAAAACTAATATATATTATGCATTCCTTTTCTTCTTTTTTTGGTGAGGAAGATTGTCCCTGAGCTAACATGTCTTGCCAACTTTCTTCTTTTTGCTTGAGGAAGATTGGCCCTAGCTAACATCTGTGCCAATCTTCCTCTATTTTGTATGAGGGATGCCACCACAGTGTGGTTTGATAAGCGGTGTGTAGGTCCATGCCTGGGATCTGAATCACGAACTCCAGACCGCCAAAGAGGAGTGCATAATCTTAACCACTACGCCAGTGAGCCGGCTCCCATATTCCTTTTTTGTATGCATTATCCTATAATTTTTATTGCTAGAAAGCCCTCCATTCTCAAATTCAAATTACCTATATCTTCTAATTATTTTAGATGTTTTGAAGAAATGCTTTCCCTGGCTTTACTGATTTACTGAGAATCACCTTAAGGAATATGATCCAAACTCCCTAAATCTGAGCTTGAGAAATATAAATAGTGGTTGACCAGCTGCCAACTAGATTTCTCAGACATTTTGCCATATTGTTAGTTTGTTTTCTGGACTACTATGTTCCCAGCTAATAAAATAATACCTGGAGGAAAATAGGTATAATAAATATATTTGTTAAATTCTTTGTTTAATGAATGAGTTATTGAAGATTTCTTTGAAAAATCTTAAAAATGATAGAAGTTTGTAAAAAATAAACTGCCTATTGTTTTGACTAAGTGCCATCTAAGTATGTCCCAAGGTATGTGCTATGGATCATTGTGATTAAAGGAGATTCTAGGTCCAAAAAAGGTTTGGAAAACATTATAAATATTCTCTCTTTTTTTTGGAGATATACAGAGTATATTATCCTATCATTGACCCTAAAAAGTCCTGTTATCTCTTTATTTAGAATTGTACAAGATTTCTGACTGAAATTATGTGTATATGTGTGTGTGTGTGTGTTTATGAATGTAAAAATTTACAAATACAATTATTTTGCTTGGAAATCATTTTAGGAAATAATTGCCTATGGAATTTTCTTTGATTGAACATAAGTAAGGAATTTCTTGACGATCAATGCAAATATGTTCAAATACCTTTCTTGTGTGGACCACTAAACAATTTCAAACTAACGAACAATATGCAGTGTCATTTCAACTGTTTACTGTTCAATATCTGTAAATGCTTTCCCTTTCAGTTTACATCAGCCGAAGCCAGTTTCTCTCTCTTCCTAATAGATAGAGCCTCCTTCTCACTTCCGTGGCCTTTACACTAATCTAAGCTCTAAGTGACTTTCATCTGAGTTGCTCCAATATTATCCTGATGGAGTTTCCAAATTCCAGTCCATTCGACACATTTATACAAGTATTTTTTTTGGTAAACTGTAGATTTCTGTGTGTAATTTTCTTTCTTAAAAGTCTTTTAGGGCACCCTACAGCCTCTGGAAAGGAATCCAAGCTTCCCAGATGGTGTTAAGAATCATTCAAGAACTAATTGTGACTTATCTTTCTACTTCCTTTATCCACTGTGGTTGCCACATCACCTGCTTTTTAGACCCAGGGTTCTCAATTACCCATAAGAATCAGATAAGTTGTTCGATAAAAATTTCCAGATTGCCTCATCTACCTGGACCTAAGTCCGTTTTTGAAAAACTGCTCAGCCTCAATGACACCAAAGCTTATTGTATCTGAACCAGCTCTAGAATTTGCCATGAGCTCTCACATCTCAAGCCTTACTCAGGGCTCTTCCCTCTGCCTGGACTCCCTCCCCATTCTTCCAATGAACTTATACTTATGGTCCGATATTTCTTTCCTTGTGATGAATTAAGCATTTTTTCTACCGTACTTCCTCAACACTACTCAGTCTTCTTAGTATATTTATTTATCCCTTTCACTGAAGTGTGTAATGCAAACATTACATTTTCATCACCTTATTGGGATCCACAGTACCTAAGTAAAATTTTCTAATGCAAAATAGAAATGCAATGACTATTTGCTAAGCTACTATTAGCAATAACTATAAATATACTTTGCTCTTGATCTAAAAAAAATTTTAAACATTGTGGGGTATTTATGCATCTGTGGTTTAGTGTGGTAAAGAAAAATGACAATTATAGGTCAACATCTATGTGATTCGTACATAATATTGATGAGGTTTTCTGCCTCTTCAATTGTTTCCTGAACTTCTGCAAAATCTAGAGACTCTAAAGTGAAAAAACCTGTGAAAGAGGAAGAAACAAGGAACAGCTTTTAAAAGGACAATCAAAGAAAAAAGTTTAATTCAACGTGACTCCACACACTATCTGTTTGGAAAAATGTTCACGTTGGTTTACCTTTTTTGTTTGTTTTTTTCTGTGGTAAAATTTATCAAAGTAAAACATTGCTCTTGACTTGAAAAGCCCATGGGTTCCACAGATCTACAACAGTCTGATTCTCCTCACTGGAATCTAAGCTGCATAAGTGAATGTATTCTGTCTGCTTAGTTAACATAATATAGCCGGTATCTCATGCAATGCCCTGCATGTTTAAATAATCAACAAATTAATGAGTGAATAGATGATCCTGTATTTTAGGGGAAAAATGGAGTTCACAGGAACAAACCATAAACTCTTCTAAGCATTTTCTATGTTAACTCATTATTCCTCACAAATCTATAACGTAGGAACTATGACTATCTCCCTCATTGTACAACTGAGTAAATTGAGTCAGCGTAAGAAAATAAAACTTACCTGAGTCACAGTCTAGGCATCTCCAGAGCTGGGAGTTACACCTAGACGGTGACACCAGTCTATGCTGGGGATCTCTGCTGCTTCCCAATGCTAGCCAAGGCAATGGGAACTCCTCAAATTACGCCTGGGCTGCAGTTTAAGAAACAACTCCAAGTGATAGCTTAAGTCTTTACAGTGTTTCTCAGGTCCCAATATCTTTGCTAGCCCATGCTTTCCCCAACCTATAGACAGAAATCCAGTCTCCTTATCCTGCTGTATCACAAGCCCAGCCTTGCTGTTGAGCAACCTGACAAAACCTGGCAAGATATCATTAGGTCCAAATCCACATTTGGTAGGGTATGAACTCCTTTCACCTTTTAAAAGCAAATATCTGACATGTCTGGGTAATTTTTGGAACTACAGGTCTCCAGAAATGTGGTCTCCTCTCCTATCCACCTTTATTTTTGTTCCGTATGTTTGTGTCCCTGGATTTCTGACTGATACCTGCTGATTAACCACAAACTAGGAGATCTGCTTTGCAGCAGTCCTCTTGAGCTTAGCCCCAACATCCGCATGTGATTGTTGTCCTTTTATTTAGGTATTGGCTGGGGTCAACTTCAAACAGATGGGTCACTTAAAATCACAGTGTCGTATTTCTTCCGCTTGCAGATGCCAAGTCAGTGAAAAGGATCAGAAGTCTGGAGGAACAAATTCTGTAACAAATCAAGAAGAGCTCACAGGTTCCAGCTGGAAAGTGAAATTGTACTGCTGCCTGGGTGCCTTGGGAGTCAATACTCCAGCTAGTCCTGTAGTATGCTAGAGTCAGGTCTGCCTG
Source organism: Equus asinus (assembly GCF_041296235.1). Lineage (NCBI taxonomy): Eukaryota > Metazoa > Chordata > Mammalia > Perissodactyla > Equidae > Equus > Equus asinus. The sequence goes on along the minus strand of NC_091790.1, from coordinate 26,540,253 downwards.
TTACTAGCTTTCTCTTTCTCATACTGATCTTTGTTATTTAGATCTTAGCATACTTGAGGCCTCTGAGAGTTGGGCAAAGAAGGCAGGCAGCTAATATTAATTCTTTAGACAGAATTGAGGCTCCGACTGGTTAAGGGACTTTTTCAAGTAGGAGATACTGACTTGAAACCAGTTTTTCTGCTTCCACCCCTTTTACTGCATTATGTAGATGATAGGACTAAGAGAAAGAGAACCATATCCCCAATGGCAAGGATTTAATGCAATTAATTTACAGTTAAGATAAATACTAAGATGGGAATAAGATGCATTAATTCCTACATATCAAAATGCACTCTGGACTGGTGCTGTGCAACAGGACTTTCTGTGAGGATGTAAATATTATATTCAGTGGAGGAGCCACAATTCACATGTGGCTCATGCAACTCAGGAACTAAATTTTTAAATTTATTTAATTTTAAATACTTTAAAGTTAAATATCACAGGGGACAGTGGCTGCCATATTGGATAGTGCTGTCCTAGATTCTTAAGATTAAGAAAATAGCTGATGAATTTTAAAAAACAAAATTCAGACTCAGTACGCCAGAATATATGGAACAATTTATTTGAATCAAAAGACATTGGATTACCATTTCAAAATAAACATATCCCCAAAGTATAAAATTGTGTATATATAAAACTTTCTGGAAATACACACTATTGTTCATGTGGTGATAGAAACCCATATTAATATGACATGATGTCAACCCTACAGGCTGGTAAGATATATCTCTTTTGGTTACTTGCAAAATATCAGGGAATGATTAAATCTGACACATAAGGTAAGAGGAGAAAAATGTCAAATGCCAACTGCAAATATCAGTTTCTATCACACACTCTTTACTTTGTAGCAGGGCCCTTTTTTCAGCAATAGGCGAATCTGGGGCAACTGCCTTTCGTGTCATACATCATCTTGTGACACAATGGAGAATGCATGGAGAGAAAAGGACACTGTCTCTGCACAAAATATGTTTCAGTTTTGTCTCCTCTGAGTGGCTTCCATCTTCAGCCCATGGGTGCTCTCTTCTTCCCAACTCTTTTCCTGGCATCAGCTGTGACTGAGATTTGATTTTCACAGAAAGCCAACTAGCTGACACCCTCGAGTAAACCCCAGGAATGATGACTTGAGACCCAGACGCTATTTGAAATAATAGAATGAGAGCTTGGAGCAAGAGGCGAAATCAGAGTGGAACCAGCTAAAATGTTTATCACACAGCAATTAACATCTCCCTGGAAGGTGTTAAAGGCAGCTATTTAAATTTCATAACAAAATTAAAACTGAAGGAAAATCTACTTTCTGTATTTGTCTAATATGCATATAACTGAACACAGATGAATTTCAGCTCATTCCAAGCTATATCATTAGAAAATTTTAGTACATTTGGAACGTTCTGTAACAAGTGAGGGAAACTACCCAAATTTTCCAGAAGCCAGACAAAGATAAACACTTTTATTATTTGTAATATAAAATTCACTATGGAAATCCCATAATAGCTATTATATGATGCAGCATCTTCAGAGTGAATCGTTTATGAGACTTATACAGTTCCCTACTGTGGCTGATATGGTTTATATTAATTTTACTAAGCCACTCAGCACCATGCCTCATGATGCCCTTGTACACCAAATAGAATATATATATACATATATGCATAATATGTGCATATATATTTATACTTTGGTAAACTAACTTGTTGAGCAATTATACCCAAAGAGTGTAGATTGATGGGTCATTTTTCTCTTAAAGGGAACTCTCTAGTATAAGCAGAGGCTCTCTCTTAATCCTTATCTTGCTTTCCATTCTGTTAAAGTTGGAGTATAATACAGAAACAACACAGTATTGGCAGGGATAGCTAATACAGATGTTAAAATATAATGCAAAATACATTGACCAAATATAACAGCAATCCCATGTAGTACGATAAAATGTAATAGGCTCTTGGTTTCAAAAGATCAAAATCATAGGCTGTTTTGATTAGGGATGTCCTGGCTTCAAAACAAAGACGTAAAGTCCCTTTAACACTGGTATTGAATGATGAGAATGATAGATGTGCTAATGCATGCGTTCCAAGGACATCAGTACTATCTGTGGAGATTGCCCCTCTTTTATTTGTACTCTTCAGTCCGTACCAGGATTATAGTGTTCAACTCATGTCCAGGAGGAGGCACCCAAGATCATGGAGGCTCTGGAAATGAAAGCTTTTGAGTAATCAATTGTCTTCCCCTGAATAGACTCCAAGTGTAGAAGAGTTATATAGGGACGATATCAATGGCTGAAATAATCAAGTAAAATTTTATGAATGAAAGGAAATGCAATTAAGAGAGTTCACAAAAATTCAGTCTTTTCATGCACATTGTTTTGCTAAATAGCAATTAGATTTGGGAGCATGACTTTCAGGTTGAATATTTAATTTTAATTCAGAAGGTAAATTTGGTAAAAATAGAACTACCTTATGCTCCAGCAATTCCACTTCTGGGAATATATTTGAAGGAAATGAAAATGCTACGTTGAAGAGATACCTGCACCCACATGTTCATAGCAGCATTATTTACAGTAGCCAAGACTTGGAAACAACCTAGGTATCCATCAATGGATGAATGAATAAAAAATTCAGCCACAAAAAAAGGAAGAAATCCTGCCTTTTGTGACAACAGAGGTGGACCTTGAGGACATTATGCTAAGTGAAATAAGTCAGACAGACAAAGACAAATATCATATGATCTCACTTATATGTGGAATATAAAACAAAAACCAAACGAACAAAGAAAAGAAACTCATAGAAAAAGAGATCAGATTTGTGGTGACCAAAAGTGGAGAGTGGGGAGAGGGGGAATTGGATAAAAAGGGTCAAAAGGTACAAACTTTCAATTATAGCGTAAGTACCACGGATGTAGTGTACAACATAAGGACTATAGCTAACACCGCTGTATAATACATAGGAAAATTGTTGAGAGAGGACATCCTAAGAGTTCTTATCACAGGAAAACAATTTTTTAATTTATTTTTTAATTTTTCTTGTACCCGTATGAGATTATGGCCATTAATTAAGCTTCTTGTGGTAATCATTTCATGATAGATGTAAGTCAAATCATTATGTGGTACAGCCTGCAATTATTCAGTGCTGTATGTCAATTACATCTCAACAAACTTGGAAAAAATGCATACAAAAGCAAAAAAAGAGAGGTACACTTAAGTATTCTGTTCAATTTTCTTTGATGTACCTAGCAAACAGTCTAGATTTTAATGTCAGATGACTCATTTTATTTCAGCTTCATTTCTGTTTTTCCTGTTCTTCATAACAACTCTGCAATATAGATTCTACTATCTTTTTATATTTAGAGTTCTGTGGGTTAACCAAGCTTACCAAAGAAATAGAGTATATAAACATAGGTAGATTTTTCTATATAGATTTCCAGCTGACATAGCACTGTTTGTTGAAAAGACTACCCTTAACTCACTGAATTAGTTTGACACCTTGTTCAAAAATCTATTGAGGTGAATTGATAAAGTGTGGTACATTCAGACAAAGGGATGTCATTCGATGCTAAAAAGAAGTGAGGTATGAATCCATGAAAAGACACGGAGGAATCTTAAATGCATATTACTAAGTGAAATAAGTCAATCCATAAAGGCCACATAGTGTATGATTCCAACTATATGGCATTCTGGAAAAAGCAAAACTATGGAGACAATAGAAAGACCAGTGGTTTCCAGGGGTCGGGCAGGGGGAGAGTTGAATAGGTACAGCACAGACGATTTGTAGAGCAGTGAAAATGTTCTCTGTGATACTATAATGGTGGTCAGATGACATTATACATTTTTCCAAGCCTACAGAGTGTACACCACCAAGAGTGAACCCTCATGTAAAGTATGGACTTTGGAGGAGAATGATGCGTCAGTGCAGATTTATCAGTTGTAACAAGTGTAGCATTCTGATGGGAGATGTTGATAACTGGGAATGCTGTCATGTGTCAGGGGAGGGGATATATGAGAAATCTCGCCACCTGCCACTCAATTTTGATGTGAACCTAAAACTACTTTAAAAACTAAAGTCAAAAAAAATCTATTGACCGTTTATGTGTTGGTCTACTTCTAGACTCTGTTCTTTTTCACCAATTCATATGTGTTTACCATAAATTCTTGATTACTGAAGTTTTGTGATAAGTCTAGAATTCAAGTAATGCAAATTCTCTATCTTTGTTAGTTTTCTATTTTTTATACTTTGGATACTCTAGGTTATTTTCCTTTCCATATAACTTATAATAAGTTTGATACTTTCCACAAATAAGTTATGGAGATTTGAGTGGGATTGCACTGAATAAAAGAAATGGAAACTTTTAAAATATTGAGGATTCCAAACCATGAACATGGTATATACTTGTATTTCGTTGGGCCTTTTGAATTTCTCTCAGCAGTTAGATTCAGTGTTCTGCGTATATGCTGTTTATATTTTTATTAAAAACTTCCCTGAATATTTTGTTTTTGCAGATATTTTAAATAGTATTTTTATATTTTATCTTTGAAATGTTTATTGCTATTTTACAGAAACACAAAAAATTATTGAATATTCACCTTGTATCTTGCAGCCCTGCTATGTTTACTTCTTAGTTTGAACAATTTTTGTAGATTCTTCAAGATTTTTTGTATTGAAGATTATATCATCTGTAAGTTTTTCTTTTTTACATTTACTACTGCTTTTTGTTTTCCTTGCCTTATTGCATTGGCTAGGATTTCTGGAACAATGTTGAATAGAAGCAATGGGAACAGGCATCCTTACCTTATTCCTGATGGACAACATTCAGACTATAGTGTGAAGCGTAGGGAGTTATTTTACTTGATTGTTGGTTTGTTGGTTAATTGGTGGCTACCCTTTACCAGGTTGAGAATGCTCTTTTCTATTCCCAGCTTACTAAATCTTTTAAATTATTAATCAAACTTGTTTACTTTTATATAATTGTTTGTTAATTAAAATTGTTTAATTGTTTTGATCAAAACATTAAAGCATTGAATTAATTAGTCAAATTATTTTCTGCAAAATCTGAGATGATATGATTTTTCTTTTATCAAATTAATATGGTGTATTATATTGATTGATTTCTGGATGTTAATCCAAAGTTACATCCCTGGTCTAAACTGAACTTGGTCATGATATATTATGCTTTTAATACATAGCTGGAATAAATTTGCTTATATCTTGTTAAAGAGTTTTGTGTCTAAGTTTATGAAAATGCAAATCTGTAGTTTTCTTTCTGTAGTGTCTTTGTGTATTTATAGTTTTAGAGTAATACTGATCTCAAAAATTGGTGTGGTAAATCCCCTACTTTCTGAAAGATTTTCTGTACAATTGTTTTTTATTCAAAGTAATTTTATTGAGATTATAATGGTTTGTAACATTTTGTAATTTCAGGTGTACATTATTGTTTATCAATTCCTGAATATACTTCATCATGCTCACCCCCAGTAGTCTAATTGGATTTATATTCTCTTTAAACTCTGGTAGAAATAACAAGTCAAGCCACAGAGTCCTGAAGTTTTCTTTACAGGAATATTTTATAATTTTGATTGTAGTATTTTAAATAGATGTAAGGGTATTAAACTTTTCTCATTCTTCTTGAGTTGTTCTGAAAAACTGTTTTTTGAGGAATTTTCCATCTTAGTTTTCAAATTTATTGGCATAAGGTTTTTCATAATATTGTCTTAGTATTCCATTAATGTATATAATATTCTTTCATTATTCTATTAATATTATCTTATTCTATTAATGAATGAATTATTCTATTCATCTCTTATCCATGATATTGGTTATTTTTGTTTTTTCATTTTTGCTCTTGATCAGTTTTGCTACAGTTTTATTTTCTCTATTGATATTGTTTAAGAATCCATGTTTGGTTTCATTGATTTACTCTGTTATGATCCATTTACTGTTTCAATATTTTCTGCCATTATTTTTGTTATACGTAAACTTCTGCTTAGTCTACATTCAGCTTGCTGTTATTTCTTAGCTTCTAACTGTGGAAAATTAGATCATTGCTTTTAAATAGTTTTTTCTATTCTTATATAAGCATGTAAAACAATAAATTAACTTTAATGCACATCTTTAACTCTATCTCAAATTTTTGGCATAGTATATTTTATTTTCATTCAATTCCAAAATGTCCTAATTTTCCCTAATATTTCTTTTTGACTCATGGCTTAATTTGAATAGTTGTTATTTTTAAATAGAATTTTCAAATATGTGAAGATTATTCAAATATATTTATGCTATTGATAACTAATTCAATTCTGTTGTGGTCAGAGCATATACTTGGTATAATGTTAATACTTTTACATGTCTTGATATGTGTTTTATTTTACAGCATAAATTCTACCCTGGTGAATATTCCATGTACCCTTGCAAAGAATGACTATACTGGTATATGTTAACTGGAGAATTCTACATTTATAAATTGTCAGGTTTGTTGATGATTTTCTCCAAAATTTGTGTATATTTACTAATTTTTTTATCTGCCTGTTTTATAAATTATGAACTAGTGTTGAGAGCCTCCAAATATATTTATCGATTTATTTCTCTTTTCAGGTCTATTAGATTTTGCTTCATATGTGTTAGATTCATACACTTTTAGGATTTTTGTATCTTTTATATGAATTGACCACTTTATCACTCTGAAAAATTCCTCTATTCCTGGTAATATTCCTTGTTCAGAAGTCTACTTAGTTTGATTATAATACAGACATTTGAGCAATCATATGATTATAATTTACATGTCTTTTTCCATAATTTTCTTGGGTTAGATTTATTATGGTGTTGTTTCACAAAGCAAAATTCTCCTTTTTTAGGTGTTGAGTCTAATGAGTATTCACAAATGTTATAGTGATGTTATCTTATCACAGTCAATATATAAATTTTCATCTACTCAAAAATTGCCCTCGTAGCTACTTGTGTTATCTTCCTATTGCTACTGCAGCAAAGTAGCACAAAATCAGTGGCTTAAAAAGATACATATTTTCTTATCGTCTTGGAGATCAGAAGCCAGAAAAGAATCTTAAGGGGCTAAAATCAAGGTGTCAGCAGAGTGGTTCCTTCTCCACGAAAGAATACATTTCTTACTTCTTCAAGGTTCTGGAGATTTCTGGAGTTTCTGGCTCCTTGACTTATGGCTGTATCACTTCCATCTCTGCTTCTTTTATGAAATTGCTTCTCCTTGTTCTTCTGACTCCTCCTGCAGCCCTCTTACGAGGACCTTTGTGATTACTTGGCGCATCCTGATAACCCTGCATAATCTCTCCATCTCCAGATCCTTGATTTAAAGATGTTTACAATGTCCCGTTTACTCTACAAGGTGTAGTTCTTGTAGTTCTTGGGATGAGCAAGTGGACATATTTAGGGCCATTATTCAGCCTATCACATCCCTTAAAGTCCATCTCCTTCTCCCCTCCAGTGCACATCTGACTTCTGCTGTTAGAGATTTGCTTGTTTGGAATGTCGAGTTAGTGGAATCGTATACTCTGTAGTTTTTACGTGGCTGTAAAATGCTTTTTGAGATCCATTCATTTTTTTAAATATGTTTCAGTAATATGCCACTTTTTAATTTTGTTTTATTTTATTGTATGGATTTACCATGGTATGTTTATTCATAAATCAGTAAACAATTATTTTACTTTTAGCTATTCGTACCATAATTTTTTTATTCATAGGTTAATGGACATTTGTGTTGTATTTAGCTATTAGGGATATAGCTCCTATAAACATTTGTGTACAGATTTTTGTAGACTTGTATTTTAATTTGTCTTGTGTAAATATCTAAGAGTGAGAATACTAGTTACCTGTTCATTGCATGTTTTCCAAAATGACTTTGCTATTTTACATTTCCACAAGAAATATATGAGAGTTCCAGTCATTTTGCATTCTTACTGTCACTTGGTATTATACCAAAAATAAACTTGGTTTTGTTTTTATTTTTAATGTTAGCTCTTCTATTGAGTATGTAATAATATCTCATTGTGAATTTGACTTGCCTTTCCCTAAGGACTCATCATGATGAGTGTATATTTTTTGTGTTTATTTCTGTTCTTCGTAGAAGTGTCTCTTCAAATAATATAAGCAATATTTATACTGAAAGAAGCATTACTGGTTGATAGTTTTATTCTTTAAGTACTTTAAAAATGTGAGCTTCACTGTCTTCTGATTTGCATGGTCTCAGAAGTGCAGTGTACTGAATTCTTTCATTATTTTATTTCACCTTTTCTCCTGTATATATCATGTTTTCTTTTTCTCTGACTGTAAATCTGATTATTTTTACCTTACTTTCGGTTTCTAAAGTTTGGTTATTATGCCTAGATTTTTATTTTTCTAACTTTTTTCTCCCACTATTTCATTATGTTGGAGATTTCTGAGATTCTTGGATCTGTAGTGTGTTCTCTTTCATCAATTTTGGACAATTCTCTGTTATTATCTCTTCATTTATTATACATGCTCCATTCTGTCTTTCTTCCTTTTGGGGTATGGAGTCTAATTATACATATGTTAAACTGTTTATCAGAGTTCACTGAGAGATTTTCTTCTTTTTTAAATTTCACCTTATTATTCTTTGTTTTCAATTTGGATAAAACCTATCTTTGAATTGACTGGATCATTATTTAGCTATTTCTAGTCTGCTACTCAGTTGACAGAAAGATTTATCATCTCTGATACTCTGTTTTCTTAAATTTTATTTCTAGCTTTTCCATTTTACTTTTTTTAGAAAATTTCTTTTTCATGAATGTCATTCACCTTGTCTACTAGATGTTTTTAGATCCTTTTAATCATAGCAATTTTCTCTGATGGTTCCAAAATCTTTCTCATTTCTGGGTCATATTCTATTGATGATTTTATCTTTTGATAATGTTTCATTTTCTCCTTTTTTGTGTTATAATTTTTTACTGAATACCAATACTAAGTGTAGGACACTAGGAGAGACTGAGGTAAATTGTACTTACTCTCAGTTATCTAGTTAACATAGTCAATAATTGGCCTTTATCTAGTTAACATAGTCAATAATTGGCCTTTATCTAGTTAACATAGTCAATAATTGGGTTGGGTTTTGCTTTTGTTTTTTCTGTAGTCATTTTCAGTGCATCACAGACTTCAAACTCCTCCAGTGGTGGTTTGACTCACCTTGTGTCTACTGTGGGGCCTAAAGTGATGAAGAGATTTCCTGTGGGTTCCCATTTAATCCTCATATTTCAGCCATGTTGCAAGCTTAAATCACAGAGGGGAATCTCTCTCCACATTCTTCCCCTGTAGACCCTGTTATCTGTTGCTACGCCCAAGGTGGAGTGGCAAAGGTTCTCTTGGGCCAGCTCCAGTCTTGACAGGTGTGACAAGTTTGACTCCAAGTGGTTGAATTTTCTCTTCCTGCACTTAATCTCAGTTGTAGCCTAACTGTGTTGTATTAGTCAAGGATCCTGTCCAGGAGAAAGTAATTACAGTAGTCCCCCTTTATCCATGACAGATACGTTCTAAGACCCCCAGTGGATGCCTAAAACTGCAGATAATACCAATCCCTATATATGCTATGTTTTTTCCTATACATACATATCTATGATAAAGTTTAACTTATAAATTAGGCACAGTAAGAAGTTAACAACTATAACTACTAATAAAATAGAACAATTATAACAATATACAGTAAGAAAAGTTACTGTAGATCTTAGCAACCTCAGCATACAATTCTTTTTCTTTCTTTATTGAGTCTAGAATTTCCACTTCTTCACTTAACGGGAGCACTTTATGGCTTCTCTTCAGCATATCCAAGTTTCCAGCATCACTATTCTTGTGCTTTGGTGCCATTATGAACTAAAACAGGAGTTACTTGAAAAGCACTGCAATACTGAGATTGCTACTAAGTAACTAATCAGCAGGTAGTGTATACAGTGAGGATATGCTGGGTGGAGAAATGATCTCACATCCTGGACAGGATGGAGTGGGATGGTACAAGATTCCATCACGATACTCAGAACAGCAGCAATTGAAAGCTTATGAATTGTTTATTTCTGAAATTTTCCATTTAATATTTTTGGACCATGGTTGAACATGGGTAGCTGAAACCAAAGAAAGTGAAATCACAGATAAGGAGGGACTACTGTATTATACTTTTTACTTCAAGAATTTTGATTTGAGTATGTTGTATAGTTTTCTGTATTATGCCAAGATTCTCTAAAACGTCACTTAATTATTTGAACATAGTGAGCATACTTATTTTAAAGCCCGTGTGTGAAAATTTTATTTCTTATTCTATTTCTACTGTCTGTTTCTTTGTAGTGGCTTTGAATTAAGCCTTGTCTTCTTGTATGTTCGGGTTTCTTTTTTCCTCCCCAAAGCCCTAGTGCATGGTTGTATATCCTAGCTGTAAGTCCTTCTAATCCTTCTATGTGAGTCACTGTCACAGCCTGGAAACTGACAGATGAGTGGTGTGGTTCCAGAACCAGGAAATGAACATGGGCCCCCGAAGCAGTGAGGCCACTGAACTTTAACCACTAGACCATCAGGGCTGGCTCTGCCTGGTTATTATTTTCTTTAATTGAAACCAGACATTATGCATAAAAGCATACACATATATTTTTAATTTCCCTCCAGAGATGATTTAGTTATGCTTCTAGCAGGCAACAAAGGTAAAATCAGATAATTTTAATCTTTCCAGGAATTGAATTGGTTTAGTTTTTGACTGTAGTTATTGTGGCTGGTCAATATCAGGCTCACAATTGCTCTTAGTGTGTAGATATTGGGAATCCCCAACAAAAAGCTGGAGTATTTGGCATACTTTTATACATGGTAAACTCTGACCTCCAATATTGGTCCCCAAGACACGAGATTGCTACAGTCTCTGAACAGCTTCTCAGTCTTGTAGCAACCGATTTCAGAAATGGTCGTTTAAAAGTTTTCCTAAAGGCCATGATCATTCTTATTGGATTCTCTCTGTTTGGAACCTCATATCTAAAAATTCTCACTGCCTTGAAAACTTTAAATCATCTATATCTGTGTCATGTCACCTAGATATGGGTATACCTGTATATGATATATATCCATATCTCCATCTAGATCTGATATAGATACAGTTCTAGATATAGATGTGGATCCAAGTCTAGTTCTGGATAAAGATACAGATATACCCTCCTATAATTTTTAAAAGAATCCTTGTTTGATGCAATAAGGGTATTTGCTAAAGTGGTGACAGTGTAAATGTCAAAGGGTCAAATCTTAGACATTTTATAAAAAAATAATTCTGAATCTGTGTAACATACATTATAGTATTTTTCATATCCTTATGATATCATTTACAAGGTAAAAGGAAATAAATAAAGTTCTTTTGGAAGAACAAGATAGTGGATAGGTAAAACACACTGCATTTAATATTACGGTGAAGTAACTAGATACAAGTAATCATTCCCAGTTATCACTTATTTTCACAGTTTGAGGGGTGAAGTATAATTAGGATTAATGGTTTCCAATGATAGTTTTCTAGGAAAAAGTGCGTCCCCAATGCTTTTATTCAGTTTACTGATATTGAGACAGCATCTATACCAGTGCCATGCTGCAAAAGAAATAAAACCAAATATATAATAACTTAAAAACAGGGGACGTTTGAGTTCCTTCTTTGCTAGTAATTATTTGAAACACACGTGAATACTTTCCTATATAATGTGTTAAACTAAATGCATCTGACACAGTTTAACATCCAAAGGTGTCACCTCTCTCTGTTATGAAGTGTTTCTTGAAGTGTCTTTTATATAGTATTACAAAATACAGTGTCATATTGCCATGTATACAAGCTGTATTGGACCTACTTGCCTACAATTTCTTTTGTGGCTGGATAATGTTCTACTTAATTTTTTCCAACCATATTTCTTACTAAAGGGCCTTGCACGTAGGACTAGCTTGATTTGGGTTTGCTAGGTTATATTAATTTTGTTTGAAAATTAGGACTATTTTGATCAAACCAGTTCCAACACTTTTCCTCAGCTGTTGTGTTCATCCTTCTTTTTTCACACATTTCTTGGCTAATGTATCATGCATTCCCTCCTGTGAGCAGCTGGTATGATATATAGAGTAGATGTAGTGTGTTAATTCTTGACTACTGGGAATTACCAGCTGGCACAGCAGATAACTGGATAAGCAATAACAATAGTAGATAAGATTATCTATGCCTTATTCCAGAGAAAACATTCATAGAGGCCTGAAATTCATAATTGTCCTTTTTGAATTTATCCAGATTTTGGCATGTTTTGAAGTAATGCCTGGGAATTCTCTCTATAACTAATGAAACCATTAATAATGTATCTTTTTGTGTCTTCAGGCTTAACTCATGCAAAAATGTCTGTGCTTTATAGATAAATAATGAGAGATTGAGTAATACTTGCTGATTTAAGATCAACTTATATAATATAGCATCTTTCCAAACTCAGTATGGTGTCAGACTTATAAACAAGATGAATTCAGATGCTGAAGGGAACACCTCGAGAGCTGCTCGTGACAAGGTCCCAGCCATCATACTGAATGATCACAGACCATGAAGAAGGCACCACATGCTTTGACTTTGATGAAATTAAATACTACTTTTGATAAGCTTTACTAACCCTATTTCCAGGAAGAGTTAAGTATATAGAGAAAATACTCTAGTAAATCAAACAGCTTAGTTGCTTTAGAAATAGAACATTTTGAATTTAAAGATAATGATTCTAAATCTCTACTACCTATGTAATTTTGAATCAGTTTGTCTGTTTGAATACATAATATTATACCCTTGCTTAACAATCAGAGTGTCTTAGTAAAGAAAATTATATGCAATCTGGCACTACAGAAACCCATCTGCAAAAGAATTACTTTTAAAAAAGGAAAATTAATGATTAGCTCTGTGAAACGCAATCATAGAATAATATAATTTTAGGGATCAGTTAGGCCAATACCCTTAATTTACACATGAAATAATCAAGACCTCAGCTCACAAAGAGAATTGAATGACAGGACTAAGAACATGAGTTCTCCAGATTTCAGATCAGATGTCTTTTCTTCTGAGTCATCTTGGAAAGCCATTGTAGGCTTATATTCATGTAACCCTCCTGTGATGATTGCACTGAAAATCAGCGGTAAGAATTTATGCAGCCCTGCAATTTTATGTATTGACATTATTGCAGGTTTAAAGCTACTCGAGTTGAAATTAAAGATTTTCTATACTGATACTACATAGAGAAAACAAAATAAAAGTATCCAAGGGCCAAATATCAATCATAAAGGAAGTACACCTGAAGGAAACGTAAGTCAAAATGCTTTGCAATGATTCCTAAAGGAAATGAAATAGTTCTATGCGAACATACATTAATATATGTCCAAAAGAGGTTTTGAGATGAAACAAAAAAAAAAGGCACGCATACCAACTCTTTCTCCAGGAAACAACAAAACAAAGCAGGCTGCAGTAGAGAAGCTATCTCATTTATGCACAAAATGTCGGATGGATAGAATGCCAAGAAGTCCAGAAAGACATATGCGAAATGTTCGCGTATAATCACCACTGTGAAGTGAGATTAATGAGGTGGGGGAGGCACTTTCCTTTCCAGTATTTTTTATTTCACAGTTTTTGGTGCTATTAATGTCCCTGCATTCTTTTCCTATAATGTTCAGTTCCAAAATGGTGATGCAATTGAAATATGCAATCTAAGGAAGTTAATTCAATTAATCGTTGACTAAGGACATATTTTTGTATACATCCATTTCAAGCATTGCCTGAATGGCATAAAATGTGTCGGAGAGAGCATAAAAAGTGGCAGACTTCGAACAGGAAGCAAGATACCAATAGGCATCCCAAAAGGAGCATGGATTTAAAGGAGTTATTTTTGAATGTGAGAAAACTGTTGAGTCATTGGCAAATATCTTTAAAATCTTTAATGTTAAACTGATGGTTACATGTTACCATTTGTCTGCAAAAACTTCACTATACGGTCTGCCCTAGACACCTGTAAATTCACCCAAATATCTGGAACTCAATAGCTGAGGAGGCATTATCTTATTTACATATATATTGTGGAAACATCAACATGTAAGCATACTTCTCTGATCACCTTGCTGAGAAATTCATTGTCCCAATGTCTGCTTGAGTCTCAACTGGGCACTGAATCGTGAGATTGGGGTAACTTATTATCTTAGTTTGCATTATGAAAATATTAATGTCTTATTCTTATCTAGATGTTTTCAAAATATAGCATGTCTACACTATGGATCTCAATGACTTCCAGAGGCACTGACTTCAACAGGACCACCATATAATTATTAAGAGCAGCAACAACTGTTATTAGTTCTGATATGCTTTCTCTTCATTTTGATAAGAAGTCCCTAGGAACTGATTTTGAAAAGCTCTGAGTTAGGAACTGACTAATCAAAATTCCATTTCTATCCCGGTCCTTATTAAATTGACACATTTGGATTAGAAACTTAGTATTCCTTTGTCTTAGTAACTGCTTCTAGAGGAACCATGATAAGGAACCTGAGATTAAATAAATTTAGCTTTCAACTTCTGTTTCTTACACAAGCATTAGTGAATTCTATATATTCAAGGATTGTTTTTGAGAAATTGGGCTGAATGGTTATTGAAGTGATAAAATATAATTAAAATAAGATCTAATAAGGTCACTTATCTGAATCTAATCTAACCTTTTCCCAAATATCTGTTGCATAGAAAATCTTCAGATGGTAGAAGTCTATAGCAGATTAATTTAAATGAGAAAAACAATAATTCATTCCAAACCCAGGCATAAAACCCAACCATTTTTTTCCTGGTATTACTAAAAATCTCTAACACCTATATAACTGTTAATCAAAAAAATTCTTTCTTTTTTAAAAAATAATTTAAAGTAATAATTACCCAATGAGTACTTGTTTATCATTACCCAATAATTACCCAATGAGTGCTTCATTTATCCTGTTCTCTGAACAATGATAAGACTCCGAGTTTAAAGAGCTACTTGAGAGTAAATTCTTTGCTACATAATGCTTGAAATTGTTCAACGTTTTCACCGTCCACTTCAAGAAAGCCAGCCTTACATGATTATTTTTCGTCCTCTGCTTCCTCTGAAGTTTGGAAGTCAGGGAAAAAATGGAGGTCCAGTTTATTCCACATTCTATTTACTGTTATTTTTTGTAAAAACTGATTAATGAATCCATTTTCTCAATGTCAAATTTTTCTATAAATCCGCCATCAAAGGAGCATAATCTGCTTTAGCAGGCCACAGCAGAGATCTGCACCAGCTGTGTATGCAGTGGCTGGAAGTCGTTGGTGAATCCTTGGATCCACAGGTGGCAATAACGAAGTGGCAGTGGGAAGCACAAAGGCCACTCACAGGTTTTGGTTTTTGGCTTCACACGCCAAGAAAAGTTTCAAATTAAACATCATCCCCTTCATCTCCCGCTATATACAACATTAGTCTATTTTTGAAGGTTTTATGTTCTTGTTCTCTTTCTGATTTTTTTTCTTTTGAAATGAATGTTCTAGATAACGCTTATTTAGAAAAAGGCCCAGTTTCATTCAGATTAAAATTCTGCTTTGCAGTGAAACCATTTTGTCAATTACTACTGCAACTTGCTGAGGAAGATCGCAGGAAGTTCATTATAAGTGATCTTCAAATTATCCATTTTTAGAGTTTTAAGATTTCTCCACACACCCTAGGTTTGCTTGAAATAGAATTTTTTTTTATCAAATCATCTCCTTTTGCCATCCACTTCTTCATCAGATCTTTGGTGACAATCAATGCTTTCCATTGTATTGATATGGTCTCAATGATATCCATCCTGATTGTAACCACTGTTTCACAGCAAAAGAAATTTCTCTAATTATTAAAAGGTTACATGCCATCTTGGAGCTCTCTAGAATCCACAACACCTCCATAATTCATTTAAATTTTTTTCATACTTAAAAATCTTCTGTATGAAATATGGTGATATATGCATGGCGAGGCTTATGACTTTTCTGCATTCACCTCTTTCCACACACTCTATGACTTTCAAATAGTCTTTTGATGCATAGACTTTGCTAAGCCTCTTAACTTGCCTGCTTTCCTAGGAGACTATGTCACTATTTTAGAAGATATTTTTTTAGTAATGTGGGGAAGACGTTATAGATAATGCACACCATGTCTAAAAATCAAGATAACAAGCTGTATTTTTATTAAAACAAAAGCAGAGATATGACCATGATTCATTGGATATCATCCCTCCAAAGCTTGCACACACATGAAAATTTCCCTGATCGATTCATGCATGCTTATCATAATGGGTTTTCAATTCAGATGTCAAGTGCTGGGAAACAATGCACATTATTATAGTAGAATTCAGATTATGAGATCAAATAGTGCAGGAATCTAAATCTTGTATTATATGTTCTGTTAACATGCACCCATAGTCTTTACACTAACTGTGAATTGGCTTCACGACTTCACATTGCTTTTTTTAGTAATACTTGAGTGGGAACTACAAAAATGAATAGAACAGAATTCACTCTGCATCACAAAGATTACCTACAGCTTAATAAACAGTTAAGCTAGAGATATAAACACACGCATGTGTATATAAAATTTGAATTATGTATTATACATAATCAGGATCTGAGATAAAGAATGTGATCATGAAATTAGGACTGCATTTTCAAAATATTAATAGAAAGCATAATTTATATAGAGATACAACCATGATAATTCTACAAGACAGACTGGTATTCTCTTAGCTAAAAGGGACTGAGACAAATGTGGTGTAACTTGCCCTCAGCGATGCCATCTTCTTTGATCAGCTTGTCCTCTTATGTGTGTCACACCGATATACCTCTCACACTACTTCATGCCCTCTTGACCCACATCCAAGGTTCAAGGGTGACAAACAACTGAAATTCAGGATACACATTGGAGAGTCTTCGTTATCCATTCACAAAACTCAAGTCATTTGTTCCTATTTCAAAAGCAATATAAACTAATCATTAAAAGCCAGGGTTTGAATCTCTACCCCATGACTTACTACTGGTGTGACAGTGGGTAAATGCACTGATGGTGCTCCATCTCAGATTACCAACTGGAAAATGGGCTTTATGTCTATTCTCAAGATCAAATGAGACATGTATTGCACATATAATGTTTTGCACAAATCCTGGCTCATAGAAAGCACCAAATAAACAGGAGTTCTTATAAGGGTGGTTAAATTCTGTTATAAGGAGATTTGTCTATGGTCTTACTTGAGTTGTGTTCCATATCAACGCATATGTTTCAAAATTATTGATGCATCTGGCTGCTCCTTTCATACTGCGGTTGCTCTTTTCTGCTCCCTGTGGGAGGCAATCTTTTAGAGAATCCCCTAAATATTACAGCAGAAACAACTTCAAAATATCTTTACAGTACGCGATAGTTGCTTCTTACATCACACTGTGAAAAATGATTTTGCTGTTTCAAAAATTAATTTATGGCCAATTTATACATCTGAGATGAGGTGTATAGGTTAGTAGATTAATAGGAGGTCAGTTTGAAGTAGACACTTGATAATATGATCATGCAAGTAAAAGATGAGTTTCCTATTAAATGAAAGGATGATAAAACTCAGAAAAAGCAAGGCCAGCTTTGCATCTGATTTTAAGATGACTTGGATATAGGACTTCCGCATTACAGGCACAAAAATATACACATTACAACCAATGTACTTCAGGTGATTATTAAGTCAATGTGACTTTTTAATGATGTGTTTTGACACTGTTGAATCAAAATTTCAATATAATATTGCTACGTATATTGTGTGTGATTGTCAACTACACTGGTCATATTGAGAATATGGATTTGCAATCTATGTGGGGCAACAACTTGCCCAAGAACTCACTCTCAGGAGACATTTAAAGCTGAGCTTTCAAAACACTGCCGCCCCCCCAGTGTCTTGGTGCATCCTGGTGGGCAGCCAACAGGGACAAAAATTTCACCTACTAATCTTCTTTTATTCTACCTCAAAAATATGACACTTCAGAAGTCTCAGACCACTTTTCTCAATTGGGCTTCTAAAGAATGAATTATTGTAGGACGTTTATATTATGTATTATATGATACTGATTATATGATTTATATTATATGATATATGATTATTATATGATACTGTGTTATAGGATACTGAGGATGGAAATTTCAAACTATTTCTGGAGAGAGTGATGATTTGGCCTTGTCATTTGAACAGAGCTCATGTGCTAGTGACCCTGGGGAAAGAAGCACCAGGCAGCCGAACGGGAGTGGGAGCCTCTCCCAGGTGATGTGTGAACAGATTGAGATGGCGCACATCTTCCTCACCTGCATTACCAGAGGCTTCTAGTCTCATGAGATTTTAACAAGTACCTTGGAAGGCTAAGTGATTTCCAGGAATCTGTCTGGAAAAGTTCATCCCTACAAGTCTAAAGAAAGCTAAGCTACCATTCTATTTCTTTCTTTCTTTCTTTTTTTTTTTTTTTTTGAGGAAGATTAGCCCTGAGCTAACTACTGCCAGTCCTCCTCTTTTTGCTGAGGAAGCCTGGCCCTGAGCTAACATCGTGCCCATTTTCCTCTCCTTTATATGTGGGACGCCTACCACAGCATGGCATGCCAAGCGGTGCCATGTCCGCACCCCGGATCTGAACTGGCGAACCCCGGGCCGCGGAGAAGCAGAGCGTGCGAACTTAACTACTGTGCCACCAGCCGGCCCCTACCGTTCTATTTCTTAAAGGGTTATATTCAGTAATACATCCGGAAAAAATTTCCATTTAGAAAAAAGTCTTTCAACTGATTACATGTCGGCAATTTCAGCTATTTACTGTTTCATTAACATATCGTCTTAAGTTCACCTGTAATTTAATTACAAACGGATTAAGAAAAAGATTCATCCTGTATCTTTGTATGCTCTGTGTCGAAATATATGAACAAATTAGGAGAGAATTCTTTCTAAAGCAATTCTTTTGTTTAAATTAGGTTATAAAATTGAATTACTTAATAGCAAGCCAATAAAGCTGGGCAGCTTTATAATCTTCCAGGTACTTTCAAATGTAATATTGCGTCTGATTCCCGTGTTAGCTCTCCAAGATAAGTTTGTCGAGTATTGTTACCCCAGATTCACAAAAGTAGACACTAAAGGAGAGAAATCAAGTAATTTAAGTTAGTGGAAAATCATGACTAGAACCTAAATTTTGAGATTCTTAATGAAGAAGGGCTCTGTCTATACCAGTGCTTATACTCGCTTTAGCTATACCACACTCGGTCGCAAACGTTCTATTGGTGTTGCTCAAACTTGATTGCAAATGAAATTCACCATGGCAGCTTGTAAATAATGCTTGAACTACACACACACACGCACACACACACAATATGCACACATGCACCCATGCAGACACTCATGCATTCACAAACGAGTTATTTTAATATTGGGACTTCATCATAAATCAATATTTATGTAAATCAGTATGAAAAATCAAAAGACCCCAGTAGACAAATGGAACAGACTAAACTCTGCTTGATTTTCTTCAAAGCTTTATATACACATGCTTACTTTATCCTTTTCAGTTTTTGCTGTTAAATTTTAAAATATGTGCTTGTTGTGAGGAGTGGAGTTGTTCAAGTTTCAGAGTGAAATGTTAATACTCCTACTTTGTGGCGGTATCAGCCATGTATAGATGTTTCTACTTCTTTATCTGCATTCTTACCATTACATATATAATGAGGATTCTGGAATGTGATACTCAAGTCTTCTGTATTTGTACCTTTTTCCCTACAGGGTCTACTAATTTCTGAAAAATCTGTGTGATAAATTTACATTGTAACTAAAGGATTCATTTTCTCCTTGAACTCTATCAGTTTCTGTTTTACATAAATCAAAGCTATATTTTAAGTGCATAAAATTCATGACTGTTAAATAATCGTGAAGAATTGTTCCTTTCAGCAAAGTACACTTCACTCATTTTTTAACAATTTCACTTGAATTGTATTTTGTTATCTATTATTACTGTTAATCTGCTAGCGTTGCCAGGTATCTTTTTACATTGATTTATTTACAGATTCTTTGATCATTGAGATTTTGCTGTGCTCGATTTAGAAAGATTTTTCTGAGAACCTGTCATTAATAGATGACTCTAATCCATTCACATTTATTGTTTTAATTATATATTTGGATTTATTCTTGCCATATGTTTTCATATATTGTATTTATTATGCTTCCTAGTTGTTTACTTTTCTTCTCTTATCTGATATTTGTTGAAGTTGTTGTTCTCCGTGGTTCATTTTTTAGGTAAATATTTATTTTTATGCAATCAACTTAATTTTTTTGGTGATTACTGTGAAAATTTTAGCATTTACTAAAAATGTCAAATTTCTAACAATATCTAGAGTCAACAATAGATATAGGTAAAATTTTTTCACTTTTCTAGGTTCCTTCCTCATTTCTTCTAAGATGATATGATCTGTAATTTTGGTCAGTAGTATAATTTATTAATTTTAACTCAATTTTTATTTAGACTTAAACATTTGTTTTATTCTTTTCTTTTCCATCACTGATGTTTCATTCTTCCTGATTAGCTTATTTTTCTTGGAAACTATAAAACTTTTTTCTATTTTTTGAAAAAGTAGAGATGAGATTTTCTTGAAAAAGAATCCACAGAAATCAAAATTCCTTTATCATTAGGTGCCTGAAATGTTATTTTGTTCTCACACTTGAATGATAGTTTGACATGGATAGGAATCTAGATGAGGCTTATTTTCTTTTAAATTTTAAAGATATATCTCTATTCTATAATAACATCCATTCTTACAGACAAGAAGCCCAATGCCACTCTGGCTGTCATTTATTCACAAATAATCTCTAATTTTGTCTGAGAGCCTATTAGGGTATTTTGTTGAATACCTAACTTGCAAATTTTTACTGTCGTGTGTCTAGGCGTGTTCGTGTACGTGTGTGTGTGCATGCGTGTGTGTGTGTGTGTTTGTGGATGTGTGTGTGTTCATTTGGGCAGTTGCTTTGCTTATTTTTATCCTGGTTGTTCAGCTGGTCCTTTCAATCTTACCTTTCATGTTACCTTTAATTTCTAATTTTTTTCTTTCCTTATTTTTTCTCTATTGTGACAGTTATCAACTTATTAATTCTCAGCTCCAAATCCTTACTTCATAGCCCACTTTGCAAAAAAAAAATAGCTGGGCTCTTTAGATATTGTTCCTTTGTTAGTTTGCCAATACTGAGCTTTGTCAGTAGAGCGTGCTGCCGGGACGTTAGCGGAAGAAGGGCTTTTCTCCTCCTGGTTCGGGGGGTGCTCCTTTTGTCAGGCTCATGCAGTATGTGTAGAGCTTTCATCAGTACTAGGAAGCCAGTAGCACTTAGCATCTTCCCATGGCAGCTTCTGCCATCATCCCCTTAGACACTGCTCATCTTACTTCTGTAATTATACTGTAACGGATAATGCAAAGCAAGAAAAATAGAAGGGGAAATGTCTGGTACTCATTTGGCATTGATTTGATTGCTTGATTGATTGATATAGGTGACTCTGCAAATATTTAATATTATTAACACAAATGATCATTTGTAGAGTCTATAACAAACCAGAAACATTTAATATTATTGGTATGTGTATCAGTGAGGGTTCATTCAGCTGTAAATAACAGAAATCTACAACCAGTGACTTAACAAAAGATTTTGTTCACTTCACTTTCTTTCTGGTGTCATTACAATATCAAGAGTCTGGGTTCACATTTTCTTATTTTTTCCACACTCCTCCTCCCCGAAGTCATGGTCACAAAATGGCTGCCTCAGCTCTAAACATTGCTTCTGTATTCGAATCAAGAAGAGGACAAAAGATTTATTAAGGTATGTCCATTTTATTAGAAAATTGAAAACATTTTCTGAATCTCCAGAATATATTTCCTTTTTTAAAGGTAAGTAAGCAGACGTGACTTTTGAGCCTCTGTAAGAGGAGGCAGCAAGAGAAGTGGGGTTAGGAATAGCTACTCCATTAGCAAATTGACAGTACCTGCTACGGTGTACAATGTTTATTTATAAGATATTGTCTTTTCTACCAAATTAATTGTACTTAACTTATCTACTCATGGAATTTCAAATCCCTAGTAAGTAGGAGTCATGCCATATGCTTCATTTATTTCTCCCTAGTACACATAAAACAATCTTTCTACATTTTTGATTACCTAATCGTCATCAAGATATTTTCTCATATAAGTTTGAGAACATAATTAGGGACCTATCAGCCACTTTCCAATCCCCAAATAGTCTACAAAGCCATCACAACCACATTACTTTATGCAGTGACGTGCTCCAGGAGGCGCCGGTACCCAGCCCAGGAGGGCTCAAGCACAGGCTGCATGGCTATTATCAAAGAAAATTTAAACACAAATTTCACAGTTAGATGACATCTGAGTTTCTTTCCGACTCTCAGATTTCATGAGAAAAAAATTTGAATTTTCCCTTGAAAAAGAAAAACGTAATCTGTGGCCTGACACTTCGGCGTTCTCATTTTTCAATTATGGAGAACTGACTTCAAGAAATATAATGTCTAATGTCAAGTAAAAAATGAATTCTGACCTTCTATTTTCTGCAGTAGGAAATGGACTGACTGAAGAGAAGATTAAATGTGACATACTTAGGAAGGAAACTTGAAAATTCTATGAAGTAGGAACCCAGGCTTGTCTCTAACTGACTACATGGCACTGAGTTGAGAATTCTCTTGATTCCACCCTCTGTGTGGTGCAGATTTCGGTACAGATTATGTTTCTTAATTAAATGTATCAGAAATTCAGCAAGCTATCAATTTAAAGTATGCATCCTAATTATTAGGGATGAATTTTAAAAGTGTGAGCCACACAAGTTCCCATAGTATGAAAATATTCCGTCATGCCATCAATAACTACGTCAGAAGAGACCCAATACGCATCCATTACCATTTAACATAATTTTGATGGCCTGAAATGTAAAAGGGTTATTCACGGTCACGTTACCCCCTCGTGCTGCACTTTGGGTATGTAGGCAAAGGAGCTCATGATGTGGGAAATCTATTCATTACAATTATATTAATTAATACTATTTATCACAGTGAGTGGGACTCTGGAAGTGACTCACACTGATGCTAAAGATGAGGGTCATGAAGAGGATACCTCTCCATTTCACGTGGACAGACTTCGTCTCAATGTCACAGCAATTCTCAAGAGATGGCCAGAGAGAGTTACATTTACTCAAATCGTCTTCCGCTTATGTGTCCTATCTTGAAATATATATTGCTCTACTAGAGTTGTTGGTCCAAACGTAACACAATGGAGATATTTTCTCAACCAATGATCATCTCACTCTGATTGTTATATGATTGCTGTTAGTAAAATTAACTAAGTTGCTTCCTCTAAGGGATTTCAAAACCACTTCAGAACAAAAAACTTGGATCATCAGCTTGAAAATGTTTCTTAACATATTAGAGGCCACAAAACAGAAAGAGATATTTGTAAGTGCCTGATGCTTATGTGTCATAAATTGCTAGAGAGCAATCTGGATTTGGTTTCAGGAATATAGTAGTAGCTCTCAAATGAAGGCTATGTTTCCTATTAGGAATTTCTGATGTTTTCAGACTATCCTTTCATAGGATAGGTAGAACACTATTCTACTTGTTGAATCACTCATGGTTGCTAGTTCCAAAATTCTGCATGTAAATATCACGGCTGTACTGAAATTTGTGATGCTAATTAGAAGTTGTATAGTTCAGGTATTCACTATCTAAAGTATTCCAGAACTAAACCAGAGTCTACAATGTTGGTAAAAACTCCAAATTGCCCAAGAAAACGTTTTGAATAAATGCCAAATATAGTGCAGTTTCGAGGCATGTAGCATAAAGGGTGGTAAAAAAGTTAAAGAAATATTGTTAGAGACTGATTTTGAAACTATTTATTTAAGCGGAACTTACTACGTTTATTGCGTAATTATTTATTTATTATTGAGGTATAATTGACATATAACATTGTAGTAGTTTCATGTAAATGACACATGATTCGATATTTGTATATATTGTGAAATGTGCACCATAATAATTCTACTTAACATCCGTCACCATACATTGTTACAAATTTGTCTTTCTTGTGATGGGACTTTTAAGATCTGCTCTCTTAGCAACTTTCAAATATACAATACAGTATTATTAACTATAGTCACCATACTGTACATTACACCCCTGTGGCTTAATTATTTTATAACTAGACGTTTGTATTTTTTGCCCCTCTTCAGCCATTTCTCCTACATTCCACCCCCCACCTCAGGCAACCACCAATCTGTTTTCACTATCTATGACCTTGGCTTTTTGTTATTGTTGCTGTTTTTCAAAATTTCATATATAAGTGAGATCATACAGTATTTGTCTTTCTCTGTCTGACTTATTTCACTTAGCACAATGTCCTCAAGGTTCATCCCTATTGTCACAAATAGTACAGCTTCATTCTTGTTTATGGCTGAATAATATTCCATTATATATACCACATCTTCTTTATCCATTTATCCGTTGATGGACACTTGGGTTGTTTCCCGATCTTGGCTATTGCGAATAATACTGCAGTGAACGTGGCAATGCATGCATCTTTTTGAGTTAATGTTTTTGTTTTCTTCAGAGAAATACCCAGAAGTAGAATGGCTGGATCATATGGTAGTTCTATTTTTAAGTTTTTGAGGAAACTCCATACTGTTGTCAATAGTGGCTTCCCCACTTTACCTTTTCAATAGCAGTGCACACGGGTTCCCTTTTATCACATCTTCACCCACGCTTCTTATTTCTTGTCTTTTTGATAATAGCCATTCTAACAGGTGTCAGGTGCTATCTCATTGTGGTTTTGATCTGCATTTCCCTGATGATTGGTGACGTTGAGCATACTTTCATATATAACTGTATATCTTTTTTGGAAAAATCTCTATTCAGATCTTCTGCCCATTTTTTAAATTGGATTGTTCTTTTCTGCTGTTGTGTTGTATGAGTTCTTTCTGTATTTTTGATATTAACCCGTTATCAGATACATGATTTGCAAATATCTTCTCCTATTCATTAGACTACATTTTCATTTTGTGCATGATTTCCTTTGCTGTGCAGAAAATTTTAGTTTGATGTTTGTTTAATCATATTTTAAAAGACATTTCTACACCTCTTAAATACTTGCCTTAAGTTTGCTACTTTTTTGGGCCATGAAGAAACCCCTCACTTTAATGCTTCCATACTTATACCTGAACATTAATAATATTAAATAATTAACACTTCTGAAACTAGATAAACTTAAAACTAAATAACAGAAATCTTACAAACAAAAACAGATTTCATATTTATGCAATGTAAAGTACTTTTCTAATTTTTTAGGTTTTTGTGGTTATAGAGGCATTCATAGCTTAAAACAAATCAGAATGCACAAACAACTCAGTTTAGTTTCCTTTTTCCAGTTAATATTCTATCATAAATATCTTGTTCAATGATGCATGGTCTTGATATTTGTGCCTCTGATGGCTGCACAATAGCTCATTAATTTGATACACTAAATTTTTCTTATTCATTTCTCTTTTGTCAAGATTCTTTGGTTCTGCTTAACAGTAACAAGATGCCACACGACAAACAAAAGTTGACTCCCATTTTCCAAAATAGGTAATCAGTTAAGAAAAGTATATGACACTTCTATCTATACATGTAGAATATCAATGAAATGTTATGTTGTAAATCTAAAAGAGTGGTTCCACATGTGAAAATATTGGGGCTGGCTCAGTGGCATAGTGGTTAACTTCGCATGCTCAGCTTTGGCAGCCCATGGTTCATGGGTTCAGATCCCTGGCATGGACCTACACACCACTCATCAAGCCACGCTATGCTGGCATCCCACGTACAAAATAGAGAAAGATTGGTGCAGATGTTAGCTCAGGGATAATCTTCCTCACCAAAAAAAAAAAAAAGTGAAAACATTTACAAGCTATTACACATTTAAAAGAATCCACTATAGTCTGCGTTGGACAGTCTTCATTTTTAAGGAAAAATTGCACATACACACATCTCCATATACAAAATATCTGGAGGTATGTAAACTAAGCTTTAGAGTGGTTGTCTCTAAATAGCAACATTATTTATTTTCTTTTTTACTTGCATTTTACTAATATTCAAAATTTCCTAAGTTATAAATACATTTTCTTAAAATATAAGCTTATCTGTAAAACAGAAAAAATGGCAAACAGTGCTGGTAATGTGGAGGTAAAAGCAGCGTCCTAAAAATTCTGGAAAACAATAGAATGGTGCACAGCAAGAGACGTAAAATACTTAACATCTGACCCAGTAATGTCACTCCTGCACATTCATCTTAAGGAATTAATTCGATATAAGCAAAATGATACATGAACAAAGGTTTTAGATGAAAGAAGCTGAATAAGACACTTTTCAAAATTAAAGTATTGGCACAATGAATTATGATACGTCAGGAAGGAATGTCATGTAACTATGCACTCATGAACGGTTTGTGGGAATCTCGCTTAGTGAATTTATTTCTGAAAAACAATTTATAAATGTGAATTCGAATTTTCAATATGTGCATAATCATTGACGTACGAAACTGATTTGCAGAAATATCTTCTTAACGAAAAAGACCATATGCACTAAGATGTTTGTATAAAGATATTTACAGAAGAAAATTGTAAATAGCTTAAGTGGTGTTTTCACAATATTTTGTAGAGGAGAAGTGCTCTAATTTAAAAAAATTCCTTCCTGATCAGTATGTATATTTTCCATTATTTTTACCTATTTTAAACAATGTTATAATGCACAACATCAATGTCATGCATTTTGGGGAGTGAAAATTATTTAGTCAGCATTTTCTGTACTACTAGATTGTCAACATTTTGGTTATAAATTTAGGATATTTCTGCCCATATTTTTGCCTTTTTAAATTTTAGGTGACTTTAATCATTGCATGCACTAACACTTTCCCAGTTGCATCATCTCTAACTCTTTTTCTCTTGTCACTCACTTCTCTTTTACTTATGTTGGCTCCCATGATACATAAACTTCTAATTTGTATGTAACCAAATCAGCCAAACTTTTCTGCTTCTGAGATTTGGTTCTTTCAAACCCAAACACCACAACATCAATGTCACAAAGATAGACTCTTAGTTTTTCTAATACATGTATACATTTTAAGAACATTTATGTCTTTTAAACAATAAGAATTTAATTTTGTGCACAATAAAAGAAAGCATCTATTTTTTTTAAATTATGGAGATCCATCCTTCTTCCCTTGATTTGAAACGCTAGCTTTATCATAAATTAAATTTATATATATATATATATATGTATATATATATATATGGATTTATTTCTGGGCTTATTTTTTCTATATTATTCTTCAATATTTTGAGTGAATACTGTGATCATTGTAATAGTTTACTAGTGTCTTTTGAGATATACACGTACAGAAACATTTGTAATATGTGATATTTTTGCCTAAGCCTTTTTTTCTTGAATAGTTTTTGATAATTTACTTTTGTCTGCATTTTCAAACATTTTTCTTAAGTTGTACATGCTATTTTCTTATAATTTTCAGTCATTTCCATGTCTTTTTTTTCTCTCATTCCTTATGTAATGTGCGTAGCTGTATTATCACACTTATCTAAGTTTTGGTTTTCTTAATTCTTTTTTTCCAAAGGACCAGGTTTTTTATTTATCAATTAAGTCTACTACTGTGTTTTGCATTAATTAATTTCTTCATTGATTTTTATTATTTCTTTCATTCTACTAATAGATTTATTATATTGGTTATGTTTTCAACTTCATGATTTGAATATATAGTTCAATTTTTTTCAATCTTTTTGCTTTATAATAAATGCATGCCGAGCTACATATTTTCTTTTTAATTTCTAATCATTATTAAATCATGATATTATGTTAAAAAATATGTTTCATTATTTGTGATTTTTCCCCTTACTCAGACTCTTTGCACCCTAATATATTACAATTATTTTTTAAATGATTTCCATGTTTTTGTAAAATATTTTTATTCTCTGTTTATTGCATATTTATGTGTGTGTGGGTATATGTATAAGCTCAAGTGTACTTATTGTGCTATACCCACACCCCACATTCTTATTTGTTTTTGCCCAATATATCATTAAATTAGAGAGGAGTTTGTTACTGTCTCTGAGGATGAATAATTAGATATTAAAAAGCAGCTGTGTGCTGTCTTCTCTTTCTTCTTTCTCTGCTCTCTTTTTTCAGTCTAGAAATACTTCAAGCTCCACTCTGTTACTTTCTTTCCCAAGCTATAATCTCTCTCCATCTCAACCGCTCAATTTGGTTTCGACAGCCAGGTGGGGAGTCTGACCCGGGACAAAACAGCTCCCCTGTCTGCTGCTCATTGCAAGTTGGGGGCCACAGATCGACCATTCCTGCTGAACTCAATGCAGCATTTAAAGTAAGGAGGTTCCAGATTCCTCACATGCTTCCTTCTCCCTTTGGTTCTTTTATTGACTCACCCTTCACTTAGGGCCTCTGGCCTTTACTGTAGCATTTTTATGGGAATTTTTTGAACCGTAGCTTCCCAACATCTATTTCTCCAGCCTGGTTGTTGTGTTTTCTATTTTTGAGATATTTCTCAAATTTCTAAGTTACTGATTGTACTCTTTCTTTTTTCCAGCTTTACGACATCTTTTCAGTTATGTCAAAGGATTTGAGATAGAAAGGTAGATGTGGATGTATATTGAAACATGGTATATTGATAACATATACCCTCTACCCAAATACCTAAATATCACTTAAAATTTTAATCATTTAAATGTATTTTCCTTACTGTCTTAGATGCCAGTAGGGTTTAATTTTCTGTATATTTGGTAACAATCCAGTGTAATTTAAGTTATTAAAATGACTTGCACAAATACAAAGAAATCGAAACAGCAAACAAGCCTTTTTATGTGTAAAAAGGCAGCCTTGTTTTCAGGTGTTAGATCTACAGACGTGATGTTACACCAGGATGACTTTCAACTGTATTGATTTTTTTCTTAAGTTATCAAAAATATTTTATGTAACTTTCTTGTCATGGTTATTTCTGCCTTTAGGAGTTTGAATTTAACCGGACTTTGGGAAGGTGAAAGCAAACTCTTATGGACTCAAACCACTATAACGAAAATTGTAGAGTAATGCTAGTGACTCTTAGAAAAAAAATTTGTCAAAAATGATTAAGAGAAAAGACTTATCTCAAAAAAAAAATACAAAGTCATCCAATAACAATGCACTTTTTCTGTGCTCTAGAATATAGCATAAAACTAACTTAATGTTAAGGACACCTACAAATTCTCCGTAGCCAAAACATTGCCAAACCTTACCTCTCCCTGACCGTATTGTCACCATTTCTCAAAGCCAGCATCGACTCTAACCTGTTGTTGTGTGCTATCTATAAGCACAGTCTATTGATAAGCAATATTATGGTTGGACTGGCCCTTGTGGTTCTTACTATGATTATAAGACAGCTTTCAACAATAACCATCAGGAAACTTTGTAAAAATAAAGCTTTATTACTTACAGGATCTGGAAATTACACAGCACAGCTAGAGCCACACAGTGAAGTTGTGGGGGACGGTGGGGCAGGGACCTGGGGTTCTGCTTTTATTGGGGTGGAGAGTGGAGGTTAGGGTTTTTCAGGCTTACTCTTTATTGGGGAATTTTAAACATAGCAGTGAGAATTTAAAGCAGGGAAACAGAATAAACCCAGTGGCCCAAATGGTCAGTTATGGAAATTAACAAAGATCTCTAAAACAATGGAGTCTGGGGTTGCGGACATGGCCTGACTCTTTGTCTAGTGTTGTGGGCGGCCATGTGCTTATTCCAGAGAGCACTCTTTGAAGTGGATGCCTTGGAAATCAAAGTTTAAGTCAGGCACTTACATTACACAAAGAAAAGTCAACTGTCGGGGTTTACACTACACCTGTCAACTGCAAGATTCCCCTACTTGGCTTGACTCCCATAGGCGCTTCTGTCTCTTTTCAGTATAGGCCGTTATTACATGCAGCATGATCTTTCAAACACAAATCTAATTGTGTCGTTCATGGGCATGTAACCTTTCAAGGGCTTACCCAAACCTCTTGGGAGAAAGACTACAGTCCTCAAATAGATGGAAGGCCCTGCATTTCAGGTTTGGGGGTGCCACATCCTTTAGCTAGAGCCTCTATGTTCTGCCTCTCATGATACCTTGTTCCAGCTGCACTGGCTCTGTTTATTTTCTTGAACACAGTCTTCTATTTCCGCTAATATGCCAAGATTTTTATTTGGAATAATCCACTCCTTTGTAACCAGATGGATAAATATTTAAAAATATCTTTCAAATAGCACACAACCTGGCAAAATAATGAATCATAAAACCAAAATGCGAGTGAAGGTTGGAGCCCACAGAGGTAGGTGGCACTCTGAAATTAGCTTTGCTAGGAGGGCACCTGCTGACCCAGATAAATCTGCAGGTTACTTTTCACAGTTTTAGAGGCTTTATAGTTTCTGCTCCCATCCTCAAGATGGGGAGTCTATAGAATCAGGTTCCACTGTTTCTCTTTCTGATGGCATCCTTTATTTCTCTTTTGTAGCACGAGCCACATGCATAATTAAAGAATTCATTACACAATTATTGCTTTATATCACCCTGATTCTGTAAGAGCCACTACCTTACCTGTTTTGTTTCTTACCTTACTCTTGTCCCTGGAATCATTTCTTGCACATGGTGGAATCTTGATAAGTGTTTGTTGTATGAGCGCACGTATGTGAATTAATTAATTCACCTCTGAATTCAGTCAATGGTAGTTGTCCTTCAAAATTACCCAAAGAAATT
Organism: Equus asinus; assembly: GCF_041296235.1. Classification (NCBI taxonomy): domain Eukaryota; kingdom Metazoa; phylum Chordata; class Mammalia; order Perissodactyla; family Equidae; genus Equus; species Equus asinus. The sequence continues at coordinate 26,509,361 of NC_091790.1, read as the reverse complement.
TAAATCTGGAACTTCATTTATTTTACATTGCCCTACAGTAACTGGATATTTCAATCAAAGGTAATTTGTGCTATAAATCACAAAACAAAGGGTTTGCATTGCTTAGATTCGAAAAGCAGCATACAGGGGTGTGATTTTTAGGTGCCTTCTGGCCTTAACTCGGAACTTTAAGCACATGTGAGTACAGTGATTCCTTAAGTCAGATATTTCAGCCAGAGCAACAGACAGGCTGTGGTTGACCTTTACACGAAAAGAAAGGGAGCATTGGTATGGCATTTTACTAGAGGAGCTCCAAGAAAATCTTTATCTTTTATAGATACAATAATTAGACATCAGGCATTAACACACAATGTTGCTCCTCTTCCTTGGGAACATTACAGCTTCTGTGTTGTACACGTGAGGATTGTTTCCACCGTAGCACTCTTGCATGGGGATATTATCCTTGTGTAAAATTGGTTTCTAAAAATAAAAGGAAACCCAGACACTTGATGAAAGCATTGATTCATTACAAGTTTCCATGCACATTTATTTATGTACCTGTCATCACTAAAGATCTGATTACCTATTATATTCACAAAAAGGGAATAGCTATGGCTAAGTAAGAAATCTTTATCTCTGCATGATTCAAGGTTCAAGTTGGGACAGAGTTAGAATTAATTTTATGTATTGTTCCCTGAGTGAAAAATAATCACTTGTCAGCTAGAAAATAAAATTGGGCATTTAAGATATTTTAGAAATCCATGTATATCTTCTTTCAGTTTAGACAAGCATTATGACAAACATGTCGAACAGACTCTGTGTGCCAACACTGTGCTATGGTTGGTCTAGACACGAATGAGATCCACTTCTAGTCCTTACAAGGTTCCTAAAGTTGTGTCTTCCACAGGTGGCAAATTCCTTTACTTACTCATTGATTTGACAATAATGAATCACAGTGTGCTGGAGACACTCCAGTTTTCCAGCATCTGGGGATGACGTCTGAACTCCTTCCTGTAGCTCACAAGGTCTTTTCATGTGGATTTTGCTGCTATCTTATCTCTTCTACTGCATCAACTCACCTCCCCAGACATCCTCCAGAACTTTGAGTTCTTGGAAGGAGACTTGATCTCACCTGCTCCCTTCAGATCATGGCTTAAATCACAGTCTTCATAGTGTGTCTCTGGAATCACATCATCTTGATACCTTCAGGTTATCACGTGTCAGGTGCTTCTCTACTCACCCAAGCGCTCCAAGACTATGTGTTCTCTCTGGGTGGGGTTTATGAGGGTTTTGCTTATTCTTATTTGTCCCTACAAACCAGTATATGCCTGGCACACCTTTAGCAGTGCTATATTTTAGTAGGAACTCACTGTTTATTCAACCCAGGCAATTTTGCTTAGGTCTACTCAGGAGAGGAAGATGGATTTCTCTTGGCTACATTAATGAAGACCATACATAGTATAAAGCAAACAATGTGTCTAAGGTCCACTTGGAACATGATATTGAATAATATATCTGTTAGTATCTAACAGAACTCTTGACTTCTCCCATAGTTGTTTTTCTCCCGGTCTTTTCTTTCTCACAGATGTCACTGCTGTTCACTTAGAATATGCCAGTAGTTTTCAAACTTCTTGATCTAAAGATTTCTTTATACTCTTGAAAAGTATTGAGGGCTCCAAAGAACTTTTGTGGATGTGGGTTATGTCTCTAGCTATTTATCATATTTTAAATTTACCATATTACAAATTTTAACTGAGAACACTTGAAGCACAAGTATATATTCCGTTAGCCTTGGGGGTGAGGTTGTCACCTCAAGGCACATGACCTCTGGAGAATCCTGCTGTCACCTCATGAGAAAATAAGAATGAAAAGGTCAAGTGACCCAGTAGTACTCTAGTGAAAATGATGTTGACTTTGTCTCAGAGACTGGAACCCATTTTGAGAATACTGCAATGAATTGTATTCTATTTACCCATCCATAGCCAATCCATAAGAAACTCCTGTTGGCTCGAAAAAATATATATCTCTAACCTCTAACTCACTCAATCTCTGCTGCTACCACCCTCGCTATGTCATGAAGATCCTTGCATGAATCCTTGCCTCCATGGAAGGCTAAGGAAAGGCTGCAAGTAAGGATCTTCTTGAACCTGTGAAAGCCATTTGTAAGGCAAAAGGGACTTTGCAGATGTGATTAAGTTAAGCATCTGGAGATGGGGAGATTATTCTGGATTATCAAGTGGTCCCAATGTAATCAGAAGAGTGCTTGTGAGAGGTAGACAGGAAAGCAGAGTGAGAGGAAGGAGAAGAGACAATAGAAGCAGAGGGACAAATAAAGACCTTGTCATGTAGGATCATAAGCCAAAGTTTGAGGACGGCATCCATCCTAGAAAAGACTGGGTTCTTCTCTAGAGCCCCCAGGAGGAATGTGGCCCTGCCAACACCTTGACTGCAGCCCAATAAGACTGATTTTGGACTTTTGACTTCCATAAGTCTTAGAGAAAACATTTGTGTTTGTTTTAAGCCACCAAACTTGTGTCACTTTTTTAGAGCAGCAATGGGAAACTAATGCACCTTCTAATAGGTCCCAGGTTCCAATCTTTCCACATTAGAATCCACTTTCCATGTCACAGCCAGACGGATCTTTTCAATATCTTAACGAGATCTTTTTGCTCCCTCAATTTGAACCGTCTGCTATTCCTATTGTCCCCAGAAAAGAATGCAAACTCCTTGCCTTAGCTTGCTAAATTCTGTATTATCAGCACATGCAGAGCAAGACTCCCCATCTCCACAATTCCTCCCTAACTTGCTATCCACCACTCACACTGGACTTTTTGTCTTTCAAATAACCAACCTTGTTTCTGCCTCGGTGTTTTTGCCCTCACTGTTCTCTTTGCACAGAATTCCCTTCCCCTTCATCTCAGCATGGCTTATTCATTCTCATCATGCAGGTCTCATGCAACATCACCTCCTCAGAGAAGCCTTCCCTGAATGACCTGTGTCGTATCCTTCCATCCTCTTCTTCCCCGACCCTAGTCACATAATCACTTGCCTTTTCTTCCATTATCCTGATAGCGGTTATCACCATCTCGAGTTATGTTTTGCTTGCTAGTTTCTGCTTCATCCTACTCAAAGATAAGTTGTAGGAGAGCAGGTCTTGCATCTGCTCAGTTCACTGTCGTATTCACAAAATCCAGAACACTGCCAGACACATAATAGCTGCTCATTAAATGCATTGAAATAACAAGTTCATATTTTGATATTTTCCTTTCTCTCTTCATTCTATTCATGATCTAAGTAGGGGAGTTTCCCTAGAGAATTTTAGAGACAAGAAAACTGCTAAAGTACTCCTGCGTATCAGTGATCTCAACATTGCAAAAAAGGCAGGTCCCCAGGCTTCCCTAACTCAAGGTGAGAATACTGTGCCTCTGGTTTCTCCAGCCTTCTCTAGTCTGGCTCTCCAAAAACACAGAGAAATTATCCTCCAGAATGTAAGGGGCTCTTCAGTACACAGTGCGAGCATTTGCACCTTTCTTGTACCTGGATCTCTTTCTTTACAGGCTTAGATGGCAGCCGTTTGTACCCAGGAGGATGAGCGCAAGCTTCGTTATGTCTCAGCCTGTTGACCTAAACATTTCTCTTCCGATTACTATTCTCTTCTTTAAACACACTGTACTGAAAGCATCTAAGAAGATTTTCTGATAAAGTCTCTTGGTTGTGAGGTTCACAACCCTGGAAAACTCATCTTATCTGACAGTGTACTCTTCTTGTCCTGTAGCTGGAGTGAAACACTCCTAATTCATCTTCTGCTGAAAGGAAATGTGAGATTATTCTTTGCGATCAGAAAATATGAACATTTTTGGAATTACCCACGTATATTTGCTTCATTTCCTACCTGTTTCACACATTCTGAATTCCCTGTGATTACAAATGACTCAGATAAACTTTCGCTATTTCACAAATTATAGCCCCAATAAAACATTTCTGCCACTCAGAGAACAAAAAAGGGTGCTTTTCAGTTCGAGGGAGAGCACTTTGAAAATTGGAAATGTATCAGTGCCAATTATCAAGGAATACTTTTTCCAAATGCACTCCTTTCTACAGAGCCCAGCAATTCGTCTTTCAAAAGACATTAACCAAAAGCAATGCTCTGAAAATGTCATTTGGAGCATGCAATTGAATTAATTTATTTGTTTTATGATATTTTACAGTTAGTCATGTAAGAGATTGTAACTTGACTTTTTTCATCTCCTCATTTAGATAATGCTTTAAGTGCCGTGAATCCCAACTAGGGTGATAAAGAAACCGCACAAGAATACAGATATCTTCTAAATATAGCATGATAATAACAAACCAGGCCAACGATCCATCGTATCTTTCATCTAGGCGCTTGACTTCCACTCCAAACGTGAAGTTTGCTTTTCCAGGTAACACTCGTATTGTGTAATTAATTTTGCAGATGAGAAAATAGAGAAAAAGCTATTATAAACTTGAAAGCATATAAAGTCCTTCTCCATAGATGTACTTTCAAAAGATTTGGATGGAATACCCCAAAGTCTAACCAATATCTTAAATATCCCTACTTGTTGGAGATGAAGTGGGTGAATTAAGCCGAGTGTTGTTCACAGTGCCTTGATTCTTGGGGCAGGGGATTATAAATACATTTTTCCTTAATGCTTAAAACTTGGACCAGATATATGGATGTATTGAGACTCCTCCCTGCCCCCCGCTAAAGTAATTGCACCAAATCCAGGATGCTGAATTGCTTAGCATTTTCCACAGGCAGTAGATAACTCTTTTCCTCCTGGATATTACTTTTATCATGGTGAACAATCAAATTTTTCTTCATTCTCTTTTTTTCTTTAAGTATGCTTTTGCTGTTTTGTTGAGGAAGATTGGCCCTGAGCTAAAATCTGTTGCCAATCTTCCTCTCTTTTTTTTTTTTTCTTTTTTCTGCCAAAGTCCCGGTACATAGTTGTAGATCGTAGTTCTAAGTCATTCTACATCTTCTGTGTGGGATGCTGCCACATCATGGCTTGATGAACGGTGCTGGGTCTGCACCCAGGATCAGAACCAATAAACCCTGGGCCACGGAAGTGGAGTGTGTGAACTTAACCACTCTGCCACAGGGCCGGCCCCCAACATTCAAAATTTTAAAAACTATAGGTTATTCTGGAGATTATTACCCTGTTTCTGGAAGCCTGTTGCCTCATCCTGTCCTCACCAGTATTGGGAACATCCTCCAAGTGGCCATTTGGTGAAGTTTTCCTGTCTAGGAAAGACTGCACTCCCAGACTTACTGGCTTAATATTGTATCTCACCACCTATATTTTTCTTAAGAAAACAAGGATAACTCCTGACTTTATTTTAATAAAATATGTATGCCTTTGTTTCTTGGTTCTGTTTTTCCCTTAAAGTCAACATAACTTTTAACTGGAATCTAATCATGGAGCTTTGTTATGTTTAGACCAATAGTTTTGAAATATTAATTTGAATAATGTCACTTAAATGTTCTCTAACAATATTTGCAACTTTTTTACTAATTACTGTACAGGTAAAAATAGCAAAATTTGTGGGAAATTGCATGTGTAGTATTGCAAATTTTTTTTTTTAAGATTTTATTTTTTCCTTTTTCTCCCCAAAGCCCCCCAGTACATAGTTGTATATTCTTCGTTGTGGGTCCTTCTAGTTGTGGTATGTGGGACGCTGCCTCAGCCTGGTTTGATGAGCAGTGCCATGTCCGCGCCCAGGATTCGACCCAATGAAACACTGGGCCACCTGCAGCAGAGTGCGCGAACTTAACCACTGGGCCACGAGGCCAGACCCCTCTTTTTTTCTTTTTTTTTTTTTGGCTGAAGAATGTTGTCCCTGAGCTAACATCTGTTGCCAATCTTCCTCTTTTTGCTTGAGAAAGATTGTCCCTGAGCTAACATCTGTGCCAATCTTCCTCTATTTTGTATGAGGGATGCCACCACATCATGTCTTGATGAGCTGTGTGTAGGTCCATTCCCGGGATACAAACCTGTGAACCCCAGGCCACCCAAGTGGAGTGTGCGAACCTAACCACTATGCCACCAGGCTGGACTCACAAATATTTTTTGATATTAAGACATATCTACTCATTCATTACTCCAGATCATTACTTATTTAGGTATTGCATCTTGGAACCTGGAAATCTAAAATATCTATGGATATTTTAAAATTATATTTAATATTTTTAAAAATTATTTCTAATGGAAACAGTCTGATGTGTGGTTTAACTGGGCTTATCATTTACTTACCCATAACGATTCTCTATGTTTCATGCAATGATGCCCACCCAGGGCTTTTCCTGTGCCAAATTGTAAAGAAAGAAAGATTCACTTGCAACGTCCTATCCACTGTTTACAGGTGCCAATCTCAGGAGACAGGGCAGGTTAATTTCTCCTTTTATGAGAATCCATTGCACCCTGTACACCCTTTTGATAGAACTCGTTACATTTATCTGATCATTTGCTTGTGTAAAGTTTATGTATCTTTCTGCTCTCTGATCTTCATGGAGTCAGGGACCATTTATTGTTGCTTCTGTGCTCCCAGGAACCCAGTACAATCCCTGGCATATTTGTCTATTGTTGTACCAAAAGCATGCTGTTTGCATCGTTCAGTCATTCAACAGGCATTCATTGAGTGTGATGTGCTGGGTGTGATGCTAGATAATAAAGATTTAGCACTGAACAGAACAGACAAATATCCTTGCTTTTATGACACTGGATTTTAATGATCAGTTATTACCGATATTTTAACAATTTCTTTGTTTTTTGGCCGTCTTTGGATCTTTATTTTCCCATGTAAATTGCAAAATAAGATTCTTGAGTTCCTCAAAAACTCCAGCTGAGGGGCTGGCCCCGTGGCCGAGTGTTTAAGTTCGCGCGCTCCACTGCAGGCAGCCCAGTGTTTCGTTCGTTCGAGTCCTGGGCGTGGACATGGCACTGCTCATCAGACCACGCTGAGGCGGCGTCCCACATGCCACAACTAGAAGAACCCACAACGAAGAATATACAACTATGTACCGGGGGGCTTTGGGGAGAAAAAGGAAATAATAAAATCTTTAAAAAAAAAAAAAAAAACTCCAGCTGAAATTGTAATTGAGATGGCATTGAATTTATAAATTAATTTGGAGGAAATCAATATTTTAATATGATGTCATCTTGTTGCTGTATTTACTTCTTTCCTGATCCTTTAATCAGATCTTATTTTATGCTTTAGTGTATATTTGTTCATTATTAGAGATAGTATGGTATGTTGATTATGAATATTTTATTTTCCATTATTTCACTGTACATAAATTGTACTGTTTTTTTTCATTTATTCATTCAATAAATTTGTTGAACTCTCTCATTAATTGTCACCGTTTGTGTGATGATTATGCTTGTTGCATATGCAGATATGTCTATCACCTGCAAATAATAGTGTTTGTTTTTCTCTTTCCTGAAAATCATTGCATGGTGTGTTTTTTCTTTCCTTTTTTTCTTACAACATTGGCTAGGAGCTCTATTCTCTTTTGAACAGCAGCAAAAATATACGTACTTGTCTTATTCTCCCTTTTAAAGGAAATGAGTCTAGAATTTCTCCATTAAGTATGTTTGCTCTAGATTTTTGATATGCAACTTTTACCAAGTTAAGGAAATTCTCTTTTATTCCTAATGTGCTGAGAGTTTTTAAAAATCCTAAATAAATATTGAACATTAGGAAATGCTTTTTTAGAATCTACCGAGATAATTATATGATTTTCCCCCTTAAGTCTGGTAAATTGCACTGACAGATTATTTCTTACTGAAATATTTTTCTATTCTTGGATAAACACTACTTGATCATGGTTTATTTATCTCATATACTGTTGGACTTGAATAGATAAAATTTTATTTATATCTGCATACTTAAGTAAACATAATTCTTTTCTTATAATGTTCTTATCTGCCTTGAAATCAAGAGTCTATGATTCTCATACGATAAACTGATTAGAAATTTTGAGGATTTTTACAATACATTGTTGAACTGGTCTCCAAATTGGTAAATTGTTCAGCTGACTGTCTTCTGCTCTCACAGATTAAGTGAAACTTTCTTTTATGTATATCTTGAAATATTACATGAGTGACTAGTGAGGAATACTTTCTTGTGAGAAATTATTTAAATTTCTAAAATCTTATAAGTACAACCAAAATATCTTCCAAAATCTTCACACTCTCACCGACATATGTTGAGAATTTCTGCTCTCCTCTTCTGTCCAGGCATAGAGCATTGGAAATGCTCTTAATTTTTGTAGTTTTTATTAAGACAGAACTCTGGAGCCAGTCCTGTTTGAACACAAATCACAGTCCCTACACATATTCACTTTATGAACTTGGCCAAGTTATTTATCTCAGAGGGTGGTTGGAAGAATTAACCAAGTTAATAATGTACAATACTACAGTGTGTGGCACATAATATTTATCATCAATTTGCTAAAGTTGTCATTGCTAATATTTTTGTAGTCTGAAATACATTTTGACTAGCATTTATTTTGAGTGAGATTAATAATTTATTTTTGATTTGTGTTTTGTTTTCTGTAAATTGTCTATTCATATAATTAACTTTTTCTACTGAATTATTTATCACTTCATCATGATATATATGTACTTTTTATAAATTAGGAAATTCAGAGGCCAGCCCTGTGGCTGAGTGGTTGTTTGTGAGCTCCACTTTGGCAGACCAGGGTTTCTCTGGTTTGGATCCTAGGCATGGATTTAGCACCACTCATCAAGCCATGCTTAGGTGGCATCCAACATAGCAGAACCAGAAGGACCTATAAGTAGAATATACAACTATGTACTTGGGGGCTTTGGGGAGAAGAAGAAGAAAAAAATATAAGAAGATTAGCAACAGATGTTACCTCCGGTGCCAATCTTTAAAAAAAATAAAATAAAGAAAAAAAGAAATTCAGAGCTTGCAATGTCATGTAGATTGTGAACTATATTCTGAGTTTACTTATGGACATTTGACTTAAATTATCACATTCTTTTTTAATTCACTAACTTTAAATATTTATAAAATTAAACATCAATTTTGCTGTTGTGGCTTTTGGCTATTGTTTATATTTTCATACATTATAATTATTAAAAAAATACACATACTCTTTTTCTTAAACTGAGGTTTTATTCTTTACATTTAAATTCTTGATCAAACTGAATTCTATTTGATTAAATAATAAGGTAGAAGTCTAGCTGTATTTTTTTAACTCCAATAGCCAGTTATCCCAAACTATTTAATTTATGAAACATAGTCTGTCCTCACAGACAAAATGAGACTGCATAATAATCTGTGTTTCTGTATTTTGTTGTGTCTATCTGCTCTGTATTATCCAATAAACTGTTTGCTTCTTCTTCACAGCAGAGGGTGTTAATTTTTGTAGTTAATCTCCAGAAGTGTTAGCCTACCATTGTTACACTATATATTTTCGAACAATTTCATATGAGGTTTCGTATCGTTTTGCGAAAGCTCCTCTCAATTATCCTCAATTATGTTTGTGTTATAATGAGATTTGCATGCTGTATTGAAACATTCTTTCAGTTTTTAGGATCGTGGGATAGCTGCTGATCTGGCTGAAAAGCAGTGTCACTGAAGTATAAACACCTTGGCTTGAGAAAACGTCAGAGGTTCTCATTCTTCTAGGAGGTGAGTGCTGTTGGTTTGTACTTCTTGTGAAATGGGCACAAGGTAAGGAGTTTGAATGGAGGCGTAGGGATGTCTGTGTTTGTAATGGTTTGCCGTAGTAATTTCTGGCTCCCAACACTGTTTACTCCTTTGGCCCCTTTCCTCATAAAGTTTGCTCAGACAACTCATCTAATTTGATGGACTGTCCTAAGACGCCTCATGAGAACAACAGTGTGTTGGGCAAACCTCTCTAAACAGTAGCAGACTATCTACACCTGAAAAAATTTGGCCCTTGTGTCTTTCTGTTCACAGACATGATTTCTTCTTGCAATCCTCAGATTTCTCCTGTTCAAGTTATCCGATGGAACTGAAGTTATCACTAATATTCTAAATTTCTTTTTTTTAATATATATATATTTGTAAGATTTTATTTTTTCCTTTTTCTCCCCAAAGCCCCCCGGTACATAGTTGTGTATTCTTCGTTGTGGGTCCTTCTAGTTGTGGCATGTGGGATGCCACCTCAGCGTGGTTTGATGAGCAGTGCCATGTCCCCACCCAGGATTCGAAGCAATGAAACACTGGGCCGCCTGCAGCGGAGAGCGCGAACTTAACCACTCGGCCATGGGGCCAGCCCCTATTCTAAATTTCTGAATTCTTAACCTTGAGGAGAGGCATTTCAAACATGTTACTTTTAATTAGACATCCCTGCCATTCAGTCACTTCCAGTCCTGGTCACTCTTCTGCAGTGATTCTGTTTCTCTCTGTTTTCTGGGCTGTGAAGTAGACAGTGATCCCCACACTGTTCCTGAACTGGGCTCTCTGCCCCCAGTTCACCCTACTTTGACTAACTCTACACTACCAGCAAGAATTATCTTTTCCTGCTCAGGATTAATCATCACTGTCTCTGTAAAAGTCCTTGAGGGCTCACAATAGCCACTTATATTAAATTGAAACCTCTTACTTTAAGACTCAGAGCAATTTTGTACTTTGCTTTAGTCAACTTGTCCCTTCTCTTCCTCCATTCCAACTGCTGGTCTCTGTTTCTGCAAAACAAAGTCACTTATACATAGTAACCTTGTATTCCTACTTTAGAGCAATTCTCTCCGTCCTTCCTGGTCCACCCCTGCAAATATCTCTTCAAGTCTCACCTGACCCCTGAGATATTTCTTATTTCCTCTTTCCCTTGCTGTCCATTTCTGCAGATTCTCTCTGAGTGCATCTATTCATCCTACTTTTTCATTCATTTATTAAATATTATTTGGCAATATGGATCGCATGGAAAAATCTTTTGGTGGTCATAACACAAAGAGATAGTAAAAAATATTAATTAAACAAGTTACTTCTCTTTCCTGTCTTTTGTAAAGAGAAAAATGGCATTGCCCACTTCATATTAGTTGAGGAATATATGAGTTAAATTTGCACAGTATTTAGAACATATCTCTATCTACTTATCTATCTATCATTTATCTATCTCTCTACCTATTTTCTCAATGTTCATTCATTTTTTAGCTACTGACACCATTACTTTTCCAAGATCCAGCACAAATCTTGGCTAACTGTATATGCTTAGTTAGCATTTGTCAAGTGAGTATTTACTCATGAATGAATGGTAGTACATCTATGTGATGCCTTTGGTAGTGTTCTTTATCTATGGGGAATTTGGTAAGTGCATAGAATACAACTGAATATCGTCGAAAATGTCTACTGCTACAAATTAAAACTTTTTGACTATACAAATTTCTCAAACTATTTGACTTGCAGCCCTAATAGTAATGGTTAAATGTCTCCATTAATATCCAATGAGACAATTAGAAACACTTACAGTTGTTTACGTTACAGCAACATCACAATTTAAAAATCAAACTATTTGTTTCAACTGCAATTGTATCCTGATTTTAATATACATATTCTTGAAAAGTTTAGGAATGAAACATTTGATAAATAAAAATTTACCCTTTATGCTTAAACTTTAAATTAATCTCGTAAAATGACATTTACAATTATATTATTTAATTAATTATTCTAAAGGATAATTATATGCACCTAATTTCAAATATTTATTTTTCCCCAAGCTTTATTAAGACGTAATTGGCATGTAACATTGTGTAAGTTTAAGGTGTATGTCATATTGATTTGATACGCATATATTGCAAAATGATCACCTCCAGAGGTTAGCTAACACATTCCTCACATCACATAATTGCTATTTCTTTTTCTTGGTGAGAACATTTAAAATATACTCTCCTAGCAACTTTCAAGTGTATAATACAGTATTAATAACTATAATCACCATGCTGTTCTTTAGATTTTTAGAACTTATTCATCTTATAAAGGGAAGTTTTTACCATTGGACCAACATCTCACCATTTGTGCCACCCTTCAGGCCCTGGTAACCACCATTCTACTCTCTGTTTCTATGAGTTCAGATAAAGAAGATGTGGCATATATATACAGTGGACTGTTATTCAGCCAAGAGAAAGAAGGAAATACTGCTGTTTGCAACCAAATGAATGAATTTTGAGGTGATTATGCTTAGTAAAATATTTCTAAATTAAACTTTTCAAATTATGTCGACATTAAGGCAAAGACTTTTCTCTATACTTTTTAAAAATGGCTGCTCCTGTCAAGAATTTGAGGCTGCTTACACTTTTTTTCTAAATTAAAGAAAACTTCCAGATAATTATAAAATAAAAAGAGGCAATAAAAACAGTCAAATGTGTCAAAAAATAATACATTTTATAACACTGAAATAGAGACTTTTACAAGTACATTCAATGCAAAGATGACTTCATGTACCTTGTCAATGATAGAAATGTAACATTTCTGAAAAATAGAAAGGTGGGATGTCTTCTTAATCTTCCTGTCACCCTGAAAAGTCTGCTCAGGTATAATCACAATGTGGAATAAGTCTTCTACTTTATTTCTATATGTTTTTGAGGTGCATTTGTTGTTTTTTAAAATAATTTTATGTAACACCAAGTTATCCTTTAAGCAAGCAATAAAGGTATGTTGCTAATCTTTTAAACTGAGGCTACTTTTATATTGAAGAAGTTTCTAAAAGAACCAGAAATTGCTTATCTTCTTCTGGAAGTCCAAGAAAGTGTCCTTTTATGACAAATTGTAAAAATTCTGATAAATTATGTAAAGATTAGTTTTCAGATGAATCAAGTCTAGAAGTTACTTTACTGTTTGTTCTTTCAGAAGTCATAAATTTCTCCCAAAACTAAGGTGAAACATCATTTTAAAACACATTTACATTATCTTCTTTTAGATGGACATTTATTTTTTATTAAGCAGTAATTTTCAAGAGTTGAAAATGTAGGAACACCCGGGTCCTATGCTTAGATATTGGTGAACTTTCACTGCATTACTTAGTACTCTGGATCTTTTTTAGGACAATTCCAAAAGGCAACCACTAGCTGATGTTCAGATTCTTTAAAATATACCTAATTTTAGACAGTAGTGTGGTCACACTTTGACCAGCAATCTCTGGAGATGATGGTCAGTATTTAGTAGCATGTCTCTTAATTGACAGTGAAGAAAAATCACCTAAAAATCACCTGGGGGCTGAGTAAAGACCAACAAAGAAGCAAACAAAAGCAAATGCAATTTCACTTACTCCATATCCAAAGACTGTGGTTTTATCATTAGGGGATGGGTATGTGTTTCATTTAATCAATGCTTTAACGTAGAGTATAGAAAGCTTTCTTAAAACGCGTGACATATTCCCTGATGTCAGGCATTCCTTTGAAAGACATTCTTCCTCTTCTTGGTACCCTTACTGAATATTTTTAAAAGTTTCCTGACTAGTTGATGGCGACTATTTTAATATCTGTTTTGAGTGGTGGTTTCATCAGTGTTGAGTGTGCATTAAAAATAAATTTGATTTAATTAATACACAGGTGGATCATGAAAAGGTACTATGAATCCAAATTCTGTATACCTGAGGTACAATTTAAACAAAAAGAGAGACAAAGTCTCAATTTACATGGTTTAAGAAAATAAGTCTGTTTAAACTTTAAGCAACTCCATGTGAAATAAACAAAGAAATGCTTTTTTGTGTCTATTTTTTCTTTCTAAGCTGCGGGCAATATTTTGCACATTCTCCTCAGTACACATGGCTGCCAGTGGTTCGTGGAAATAAGAATCTCCCCAGCTGCTTATCCACCCTTTCCAGGAGTGAAAATGAAAGGTCAAAGCAGTGATTTGCTGACTACTGGAGACTTGGTGTAATGGTGGCTCTCACCTAATCATAGCAGCAGAGATTTCCGGTCAGGAGAAAGTTCATTCCTAAAAGAAGGCACAGTCCTTGGAGACTGGCCGGGTTTGTAAAAAATAATACCATTGTTCCTGTGGTTCTTTCTTTGTACAAATATCTAATTCATAGATGGTTTAAAAGTAACTATAAATCCATTAGTTTCAATTTAGTAAAATCCGAATATTTTGAAGGCAGTATAGGGAAAGGTGAAAAATATGACAAATAGGCAGAAGAAATTGACGCATTAAAAAAAAAAACCACACAAACAACTAAAAGAAACAAATCAGCAGTTTTCAGTTACTGAACGTAAAGTAAGTGCAGATTATTTTGTATTCTTTATTTAAATTAGCCTCAAAACAGTCCCATGAACTATGTATAATTACTCCATTTCATTGACGAGAAAACTGAAACTGAAATAGATTAAGTAACTTGAGCTTATTTGTGTAGACGGTAAATGTTAATTCTAGCCGTCGATCCAGTTCTGTCTCCTAAGCTTTTGTTCTTCCTGAGAGGCAACACTTAGATTGTGCCTGTCGTGTTGTCTACACTAGTCTTAGCGTTGGAATTATTACCGTCATCTCCATTTTACAGGTGATACAATTGAAGCTTTAGAGATAATCAGTGACTTGTCCAAGGTCTCTTGGTGAGAGGGAGAGCCAGGATCCCATCCTGTGCTCATCAAACCCACAGTCTGAATCAAGGGACCACAATGCCTGTTGACTTCTGTGCTATACTGAGCTTTGTGGAGAAGCCAGAAAGGGAAAAACTGAATCTCTATACACATGCTCGCGATTGTACCCCCTGGTCATGGGCGTAGTTCGTGTCGATGACCCATGTCTGTTTTGCTGTAGGGGCTGACGTCTGACCATGGAATAAAATCTTTTTCCGTCATTAAATAATTAGGGTTCTTATTAAACAAAAGACATGCTGCTGGTGGAAATCCCAATACAAACTGACCAGCTTGGAAAAGGAGGCCATCTTGCAAATTTCCAACTTTCGAACAATGAGTTTTTTGACTCGGCTTAGAATAGTTGAATATCACAGAGAAAGTACAATACAAGCCACATATCGCATCCGTAGAGAAGGCAGATAATTAATTCAGGTTTTTGTTGGCTGGCATTTCAAAAACCCAGTAGTAATCTTTGTATACCCGTAGAGAGGGAGATTGTAAACTTGGTTTTAATTACATGTGTTAATATGCTGGTTAAAAAAAAAAGTATCATCTAAATTATTTACAAATGATAAATTATGGAGAGGCTTGCTGTATGCCTGAATCGTGTGTTGCTGCCAGAGACATTAGGCCATTAGTGAGAGGCAGTTTCCAAGAACATAAATTTTGGTCTTCTGCACGAGTTAGTGCTTCTTCTGTGAGGCTTCTGTTTATACCTAGCTGTTAGATATCCATCTACTTGACCCCCTGTGTCTGTTTGTGATCTGCTGCATGTAAACCTGGGCTGGGAGGCCAGAGACCAAGTTTTGAGGTGATTTTAACAAATGAAGATGGCAATTCTTCATTTAACCCACAAATATTTTTGAGCACTCACTTTTTGGTAAACACTCAATAGAGGCCGGATGTGCTAAGCTGGAGAAGATACACACATTCCTGTTTGCCCAGAATCTCCAGTGAAGTGTAAGGATAAATATGCAAGCTGACGATTCTTTGATAAGTAATTTGGTGAAGTGGTCCATCCTGGCAGTTAACAAGTGATCAGTTAGCATAGTTAGTTTAGCTGGGATGTGGAAAAGGAAAGCATCTGTGGATGTGGAAAAGGCAGCGTCTATAAGGTGACAATAAAAGGGCTGTCCTTTAAATTCCACATGCATTGGAATAGATCTTTTTTATTTTTCCTTTACCTCTGGACCATTACATCAATCATAGTGTCTTGTACTACATAACAGTGGCTCAATAAATGTGTATTTATGTAATTTGTATAAATTCATGTTTGCCTATATAGTTCCCGTCTTCAAAAGTGCAAGACACAGAGAGAGTAAAGTTAAAATACATTTTCCTCCTTTCTTTTGCATGATAATTTTGTCTGAAGTGAAAAGTCAACGAATTTTGGGTTGAAACCATTTTTTTTAAATCTCTGTAGTGAATTTTGGGGAGGTGGAAAGGAATACTTTGAACACAATGAGCTATGTCTATTCCATGGTCCAACTTTCTCCTCCTGAATTTTCAATAAGATGCATTTGGCATTTTGGTGGAGACAATCTGCTTTGTCTCAAACTGAGAAGCTCAGAGACGGTGCAGGGTTGATGATGTCTCAAGGACCCAAGCTCTTTCCACTACTGCACTGTTCCATCCTTGAGGTGGGCTTCATCTTCAGGCTTTTAACAGGAGGGTTGCACTGTGTCTGCCTCTCAGGTGGATGCAATATGTACAGAGAGTGTACAAAAGCCATGTCTTCTTGTACGCCTTTCTTAGACATGAAGTATCTGTTTCAAGAATTCCCCAGCCAAATTTCTCTCTGGTATCCCTGTCCAGAATCTTGTCTTATATGCCTCTGTGTGCCAATTGCTTTCAAGAATAGGGTTATCATTAAACTAATTCAATCCTTTTTTTTTTCTTTATTAATGTTATGATAGATTACAATGTTGTGAGATTTCAGTTGTACATTTTTGTTAGTCATGTTGTGGGTACACCACTTCCCCCTTTGTGCTCTGCCCCCACCCCCCCTTTTCCCTGGTAACCACAGATCAGATCTCCTTGTCAATATACTAACTTCCACCTGTGAGTGGAGTCATATAGAGTTCGTCTTTCTCTGACTGGCTTATTTCGCTTAACGTAATACCCTCGAGGTCCATCCACGTTGCTGTGAATGGGCCAATTTTGTCTTTTTTATGGCTGAGTAGTATTCCATTGTGTATATATACCATATCTTCTTTATCCAATCATAAGTTTCTGGGCATGTAGGTTGGTTCCACGTCTTGGCTATTGTAAATAATGCTGCGATGAACATAGGGGTGCAAGGAACTCGGGATTTCTGATTTCAGGTTCTTAGGATAGATACCCAGCAATGGGATGGCTGGGTCATAGGGTATTTCTATTTTTAACTTTTTGAGAAATCTCCATACTGTTTTCCATAGTGGCTGTACCAGTTTGCATTCCCACCAACAGTGTATGAGGGTTCCTTTTTCTCCACAACCTCTCCAACATTTGTCGCTCTTGGTTTTGGATGTTTTTGCCAATCTAACGGGTGTAAGGTGATATGTTAGTGTAGTTTTGATTTGCATTTCCCTGATGATTAGCGATGATGAACATCTTTTCATGTGTCTATTGGCCATATTCATATCTTCTTTTGAGAAATGTCTGTTCATGTCCTCTGCCCATTTTTTGATCGGGTTGTTTGTTTTTTTGTTGTTAAGCTGTGTGAGTTCTTTGTATATTGTGGAGATTAACCCTTTGTCGGATAAGTGGCTTGTAAATATTTTTTCCCAATTAGTGAGCTGTTTTTTTGTTTCAATCCTATTTTCCCTTGCCTTGAAGAAGCTCTTTAGTCTGATGAAGTCCCATTTGTTTATTCTTTCTATTGTTTCCCTCAACTGAGGAGTTATAGTGTCCAAAAAGACTCTTTGGAAGCTGATGTCAAAGAGTGTACTACCTATATTCTCTTCCAGAAGACTTATTGTTTCAGGCCTAATCTTTAGGTCTTTGATCCATTTTGAGTTTATTTTGGTGTGTGGTGAAAAAGAATGGTCAATTTTCAATCTTTTGCATGTGGCTGTCCAGTTTTCCCAGCACCATTTGTTGAAGAGACTTTCTTTTCTCCATTGTAGGCCCTCTAATTCAATCAATTCTTAAAGATACATAGAGTCAGATTCTCCTGAGGCACATGGCAAGGAAAAGAAGTAGATACACACAAAAAAATCAGAGTTGTCTTAGGAAAGAACAGGAATTTAGGTAATCAGCAAGTGTGTAATGCAAAGTATTAGGAAAATGTGATTGTATCTTGGTTTGAGTTGGTAGTTAAAAGAGATAAACAGTTCATTCCTGGGTGCAATGGTTGTGAAGCAAGAGAATGCCAAATTATTCCCTGGGTACCTGGAAGCCACTGCTTGGTGCAAGGGCATACGATGCTAAGCTGGTCTTTCTTGTGTTCTGGTTCCTATGGCAGGCACAGGTGACCACATACGTGTCTGATGTAAATTTTTAATTGACTTGCTCACTAAGGTTGCCCTTCAATTTATGTGATGCTAATTCTTATTAAAATTCCCAATGCACAGATTGCTCAAGTAATTTCCTCTCTTGAATTTCTACAGTAGATTTTGCACATTGTTAAGTCTCTGTGTGAATGATATACCATCCACGTCTTTGCTGGAATAAAACAGTTATGTAGCATATAGCACAATGGAAACTCACTTCAGTGCTTTCACCGAATGTCTTTTTTCTATGTAATTTCTGAATCCATTTCTCTAAAATTTGCCTCAATTTGGGCATACCTGTAATCTGCCACAACGTTTCCCCGAGTCAACAAAGTTTCTGACTTAGTTCAGCACTGCTTCTGCTCGCCGGAAGCCATACTTCTTGTCCTCAGTGAATTCCACAAGATCTTTATTTCCTGTGGGAAATGAGTAGATGTCCAGAAACAAGGCCAAGAAACAGACAAATGGTCTGGAAAAGCCCATGTTTTGGCTAGTAGGGTCACACAAACAGAATTCATTGAATAAGGGGGAAAATCCTATATTACTTGACCCAGCATTTATAGAACTACTTTTGAGATTATTGGACTAATGGGGCATCTCCAACAAACATTTTATCCTATTTTCCTTCCCCCTTCCTCCAAACTTTTGTTCCTTTTTTTGTTTCATTAATCTCGGGTGGTGCCGGTTACTTCTGTTTTCTTACCAGCTCATCATTGATTACTTAGCCAATTTCCAGACTGAGTGAGAAGACAAAAAGAAATCGGTTTGGTGGAATTTTCCTTTAGGTTTGTAGAAATATTTATGGATTTACAAATGCTCACATCTGTGCTGATTCTGACTGAAAATTATTAAGACACTTTTCCAAATCTCACATATGAAAATCTGTCTCACTTTTTATAGTCAGGCTTCCTCGAGTTTGCCCAGAGTGCCACTTTCATCTGCCATTTTGAGAAGGAGAAAGCTCTGATTGCCGTTCCTGGTAAAAGAGAAACTTTGCGCCGGGGTTTGAATGATTTTTGGTGGCAGGGCTTCTTCCTTGCTGGTCCCATGTGTCCTGAAGACAACTTCCTCCATTTAGGGGGTGGTCTGTCCCACACAGATCCAGGAATACAGACAGATAGTGCTTGTGTTTCCCTTTTTCAGGGAATCTCCATGTTCACAGCATTTCATCCTTAGGCTCAACGTTTTCTGAAAAATGCCTTTCAAGAAAATTAGTAATAGCCCTTTTGGTTTTAGAAAAGCCTATCCTCAGATTTTAGCTAATATGGTGATAATAAGGGGCTTCTTATTTGTTACTATGAGCTAGAGAACTTCAGAACCTCACATTTTTCCACAAGAAAAGAACTTGAAATTCCTTTCTCTTCACTAGAGATTGAATTCCCTCCAGTCTGCATTTAAAAGAGCAGCGCTGTGTGCCGCATCTCCCTTGTTCTTACTAGAGTGAAATATTATTCAGACTGTGCTGGCTGGTTAATGTTCTAGGAGCATAATGTAAATGTTCTTCCTGGAAACAACCAATTCATTTCCGTAAGACTTTAAATTACACTTGCAATCCCTTCTCCTTGCTCATTTGATAATGTATCTTTTCTCACTTTCTTCCACTCATTAATATTTTCTCTCCTATTATTTGTCATCATGGTCTATAGCTGTTGTTTAACTCTCTAAGGCTATTTATACCATTTGCATGAATAATGTTACATAAAACAAAATAGTAGCACAGCGTAGATTAAGGAAACTCACTTTATAATATCTGATTAATTGTGACAACTCTTTCCATAATAAATTAATACAAGCTGTGCTTCGTCATATGTTATGGAGATATGTAATGCATGAAAAATTTTCTATGCTCTGCTTTAATCAGCATTTCATACAAAGTTCCATTATCATTTATAAAATGCTTTTCAATTGTTCATAGGCAATCCAGATAACGTAATACCTATTTCAAGGAAAACTACTTAATGTTTTGACTGTAAATATTATATCTATGGGGCAGTAAATAAAAATTATTAGGATTTAAGCTCTTTCTAATTATTTTGATCACTTTTGGCATGCAACATTTTACATAAATGAAATCATATCTTTAATTACGAAAAGTTGGTATAAAACATTAAATGAAGAGACAGACTTCAAAACTTTAAGAGCTCAACTTAAGTCCCAGCTCAGTGTGTGAATGTCGAAAGTTACTTCACATCTCAGTGTCTCAGCAACGTCACTGGTAAAATGAAAGTAATATGAGTATCTATCCCGCCTTTATCATGAGATTGTTGTAAGCATCGAATACAGTAGTGACTTTAAGAGTACTTTGTACATATGAAAGAACCACACGCACACACAAGGGGTACTTATGATTGATTTCAAGTCTCTGAAAACAAAAAGGGTGTTCATTAATACTTCCGTAATCTTACGACATCCATAGGAGCCTCATGCTGCTTTCTGCAAAACAGCTAAACAATCAGATCCCTTTACATTAAAGTCCATAAAGGTCCACATCTGTGGGGTCTGTTTTCTGTCCCGCTTGTCTCCCTTTCTGAGACCCGTGTTCTCTTTCAGCAGGAGGCACAGCACCCTGATGATATTTGCCAAGTTCTTTTCATTAGTGTTGGTTCCTATGGGTCCTTGGTCCCCCTGCTTTTCCAAGGCACCCGTGGTACCACCTGAGAAGCCCCTGGAAAGTCTGTCACGCATCGGAATTCCTTCTCTGCCCATGCGACCTCAGCTGCTTCCATCACAGTCTATGAGCACCTCAGTAGTCAAACCAAGAAAACAAACTCACCCTAAGTCAGTAAGCATTCAACTCTATGATTGCTACTACGTAAATGTGTAGGCAACACTCAATCTTTCTACAGCCATACGTTCCACATTTTAAGCTATTTCAAACTCCTCTCATGGAATGAATTTGGTCTCTCACAAATAACTAAGGATGATTTCGAGTAATCATACTTGATTGGTGGAAACTGTCAGCTGGTGTCCCAAGACAGGGCTCCCTGGAGTTCCTAGGTGTATCTGTCTGTGAGTATTTGCACTCCTGGGCACTAACATCAGCAGAGGGGAGGACTTTGTGCTTATCACTTGTGTTCATCAGGAAGGCTATGTTTTTTTCAATGGGAGTAAACAGCCCCCAGGTCAATACTTTTCCCTATGGCACTTTATTTGTCATCAGGCAATCCAGTTTGCAGTAGGCGAGGGGAGGCGGGAGGTGGTCATCAAGAATTATTTTCCACTTGGTCATTTGGGGACCAGCATGATGGAAATCCACCACCCAGAGCATCACCATATGCTGTGGCAGAGGAAGGACAGGCCTGGGAATGACATAGGGCATTTTCTTGCCTCAGTCAAGAATGACCAACATCACCTCTACTCATTATTCTTGGCAAGAGTTAATAACATGTCCTCACTCAACTGCAAGGGAATTAATTGTCTCCTCTTTACCCAGGAAGAGAGAGAACTGGAAATAGAAAAGACTGGTGAGGTTAACCTCTTCCCTTCTCGCCAAATGCCACCCTATGCAGAGGGGCTAGGATGAGACCCAAGAGTGCTGGGATATGCTTACTTGTTACAACCTCTTACGGGTAGATGTGCCCTAGTTCATCTCCATATCCTTGCTTACCCCCCTACTATTCCTACATTCAGGTCTTCCAAGGAAGAGTGGGGATGGGGTCTGGAAGAGCAGCTGCAGCGCCATATACCTTTGTGTGTGGTCTGTGTCCATGTCAGAGTCCTTACCCAGGACATCATAGACATCAGTGGGTTGTCATGTATTCAACTGGGTCTATGAAGGCAACAGAAACCCTTTCCTCCACTTTTCTTTCTGATAACAATTGCTTTTTGCAGAACAGACTTGGCCCAACTTTCTGCTGGAAACCCTAAAAAAGATTTTGAGCAAGCAGACCAACGGAAAGGGGAATTGCCTAGATGGACTTTTCCAGTATTTCTGGCCATGGGAATTTTAGATGGCAATCCCCTCACGCTGGAACCCCAGATGGCCATGAAGTTCCCACCCACCCATCTCGATGCCTAAGCTTGAGAGTGGTGGTGGCCATAATTGTAATATGTGTTCTATATCTGAGAATGATGTCCTTTGATTTTGACTTCTGAACTTACGACTTTCAAACACCTTTTCAGAAAGGAAGAATGAGGCTGATATATTGCCATTTTAACTTGGAATACTGTTTTAACCAAATGATTCAAAATAAGCAGGAATTTCAGGCATAACGGTTTATATTTTAGGCTGGGGACCCAAATAAATTTTAATGCATCATATTTATGGCCTTATGTAGGGATTGTCCTTTAAATAACCCAAAAATAACGGGACTGTAATTTGCTTGGATATATGGAAAGATCTTGGGCCTGCAGACAGACTGAATGAGGACTGATCCACTTGCCAGCGTAGGACTAACTCTTATTTCCCTCCAGGCATACAGTCAGGGCAGGGGTTCCCACACATGAGCAACTGTTTCACTTTTTGTCCCCCAAGAGATGATTTTCTCAATTTTCAAACTTCATAAGGTTGTGACTCTTGAACTGCCTAAAACATTTTTTTCAGCATTTACAGCTTAGCTAGATTGAAAGAGAACAGGACAATACAGAGAAAATTCACAGTAGTGGATATTGCTATTGCACTGCCCTTGATAAAGTACTTTCAGAACACGTTCCCTCATTAACCATTTCTAAATGTCTGCTGAAAATATACTGAACTGACCCACCCTCTCCTGCATTTCATGTATAAATGACAAAACCTGGAACGATCCTGATTCTTTCGCACAGGTAAAAAGTAGGTTTCTTTATAATTCTCAATTATATTCATTACTGAGCAGAAATTGATAGTAAAGAGTCTAATTCTGCATGGGAATTATGCCTCCAGTAAAGTAGAGAGCCACAGACCAAAGAAGGAAGCACACAACATAAAGGAGGTGGGGGGAGGGGACAGATGGCAGATCAACACCGTAGGAATTTGTGACTTGAATATTACTGATTTTTTTTTATTCTTATGCAGTTTCAAGTTTTAAAAATTAATGTTTTTAATTTTCTTTTTAAATTCAAACTTTTAATGGCCATATAAAATAGGGAATATTGCAAATACAAAAGGAAGACATCTTAATAGGAGCATTTTAAAGCATTTTTATTTTTCAAAAGAAAACGCCATGAAACTGGGATCTGAGAGAGAACTAAAATGTTAAAGCGTTGACAGCAAGTCAAGCTTATGTGCTGCTTATTAACACCGCAATGCAAGAGTGTGGTAAACCATGTGGAGACAGCCTGCCTGCAAGCTACAGGTTGATCTATTAGAGAAGACAATTTCCCAGGCTGATGTAAATATCTACTGTAACTCCACATGAATTTAAAAAAACAATGTTACAAATAACCCCAGAACAATTTGCAGAAATACTTTCATTTCAACAAGAATTTGTTTTATTTGTTAAGATTCCAGACTATTTTCTACAATTTCCTGAAAGAAACTTAAACTTTTTCTTTCTTAGTCAAGGCTGCTTTAACATCGGATCTCCTACACATGCTTCCATGGGATCCCACGGGATGCATTCTGCTTCTGCAGTCCATGCTGAAGGAGAGAATGGATGGATGAGTGGATGAGTGTCTGAGGGTGACACCAGCCCGCTGGGCCCTCACTATTGACCACAGGGCACCACTGCCGTCTGAGCAAGTGTTAATGATAAAGCATCCAGGAGTTTCCTTGAGGTGGTCTATTTGCTTTGAGTATCAAAAAAACTGGTTCCTTTTCTGCAAATGCTTGCTTCTGGTGACAATTCAACTACTAGTGCTTTCATGAAATGAATGGAAGAGAATCTGTGAATAGAAGAGCACATTAAACAGCTAAACCTCTCTTTTACATTTTTTTTGTGTTAATTTACTTCCTCAGTTAACTGGATTTCTAAACTGACATTCTTTTAAAATATACAGCTATCACTTATAGTTTTCCTTTGTATGCCAGGCACTGTTATGAGTGCTTTTCATAGATTAGTTTCTCTATTCCTTGCAACAACTATGAGGTCAACTCTGATATGGTTCCCATTTTACTTATTGGAAAACCAAGGCACAAAGAAATCAAAGAAGTTACCTAAGTCAGGTACCTAGTAAGACATGAAGCCAGGATTCAAACCGAAGTCTGGTTTCAAGTCTATGTTGGCAGTGGAAATACCACACTTCATGAATGTCATTAAAACTCACTAGACTTGGGGCCAACCTGGTGGCGCAGTGGTTAAGTGTGCACGTTCCGCTTTGGCAGCCTGGGGTTTGCCGGTTCGAATCCCGGGTGCGGACATGGCACCACTTGGCAAGCCATGCTGTGGTAGGCGTCCCACATATAAAGTAGAGGAAGATGGGCAGGGATGTTAGCTCAGGACCAGTCTTCCTCGTAAAAAGAGGAGGATTGGCAGCAGTTACCTTGGGGCTAATCTTCCTCAAAAACAAACAAACAAAAAATTCACTAGACTTGGTCTAGGTTGATGCTTGGAAACACACGAAGTGGAACCCAGGTCTGCAGCAATGTGTGAAGTGAACATTCTCTCTGCCTTCCTTGAACATATCCTACTAGGTGATGTCCAGTGCCCTCAGCTATTCTTCCCACATTCCCGCACTCCACCGGGTAGCCCATTTCTTTACCCTTGACCTTTTTCCTCCCCATCTTCTCTCCCTAGCCCCAAATTCCCTGCCTCAAAGAGTCTCTCTCATCTCCTATGCTCTCATATTCCGCTCTCATCAAGGGAATCTGTTACTGGGACCTGTGGCAGCACAAAGTTTGGTACCATTCCAAGTATCAAAATGGATGCCAAAGGAGGTGGGGTCGGGGCTCAGCAGAGCAAGATCTCTGAAAGAGAGCAGCAGGGAGCCGTTGTGGCCTCTACTGACAGCCCACCCTTAGCAGTGACAAAGAAGAGGATGCAAAGGATGGACTTGTAGGATGGTGACAGAGTCAAGATGCATAGGGAGTTCTAAAGACCAAAAACAATGGATAGAAACCACACGGCTCAATGGAAGTCCTGAATTTAGGTTTAGACATCAAGGTATATGATCATTGAAGTAAATTTACCTATAGTTCAAGAGAAAGAGACATGGCTTAGGAAGCTGTGAATGATACTTCTCACCGGATGTGAAAATTATAAGTAATTTTATTTTTTCCTTTATTCTTTTCTCAATTTTTTCCCAAGATATTCTCCAGTGACAAAGTGTTAGGTTTTTATACTCAGAAAAACTAGCAAATCCTATACTATCTCACTGCCAGCTATAACAGTATACATGGAGGCATTAAGGGGCAATTGAAGGCCTCACTAATGCAGGGAGAGCATCTTTGCTATGGAGGGTGGTATTTCGGAAGCTACATCCTGAGGTCTCCGGTTATCTGGGGTGTTTACTAGCAAAGGAAATCAGGATGAAAAGGGTCTGGAAATCTTACTTTATGAGAGAAAAGAGGAAAAGAATTTCTAAGCTGAAGAAATTATTTATAAGGAAGAACTTTTTTCAATTTGGATAGTAAATTTGTAGCAGTTTTAAGAATCTTATTTTATGTCGTTCGTTAGAGAGTAGAAATTTTAGGGAGCTGATTTCAGTTTAATGATAGGAGATTTTTTTAAAAAAATTTAATACAGATAGACAAAAATGACATTGGGTGATTCTCAGCAGTGGCGAGGTCCCTGCCACTTAGTGTTAGGCGAACATCAGACACTGACCTGCCGTGGATGCTATACAGAAGGTTCCTGCATTCACGTACCTAACCCTCAGCTCAGACATTGGTGGAGCTCCTACCATTCCCATGCATTGTGCTATGTCATGGAGATGTGAACACAGTTACGTAAGACAGTATTTCCTCTTTTATCAGCTGATACTGTAGAAAAGACAGCCATGTACAGTAATAATGTTCAAAACGTGCTGTGATGGCCCAAGGGAGAGGAATTTAAAATAAACTTAGGGATTCTTTGAATTTCGAGAGGCTATCATTCTTTCATCGCAATCTGGGAAAGAATGGTACTGTGGCAGGTTCCAGGGGACACACTTAGAGTCAGGGATTGTCTCTCTAATCACAGCAGATGACTGCTTATTATGCGAGGACAAGGACCAGACAGGATGCCAGAAGTCTCCAGGTAGCGACGCACCTGTTGTCTGATCTTCTGTAACTTTTTGATGATCTCCCAAATTGGGTTTTAAAGTAATCTGGAGCCGTTTTTTTTAAAAAAGAGACAGAAATCAAAAACAATCACGATTTGTAAAAGAAGAAAGCCTGGCCAGAAGTTAGAAACCTGAAGGTTCACTTTAGAAGCGTTGAAGGGTTCTGTTTCTACAGACGGTGGTTTGTGTGTACTTTAAATACATTTTTATGGATGTGCATATGTAACAAAAAGAACATAAATCA
This sequence comes from Equus asinus, assembly GCF_041296235.1. Taxonomy (NCBI): domain Eukaryota; kingdom Metazoa; phylum Chordata; class Mammalia; order Perissodactyla; family Equidae; genus Equus; species Equus asinus. The sequence goes on along the minus strand of NC_091790.1, from coordinate 26,482,953 downwards.
CGTATGTACCGTTCAATGCATTTTATAAACATTGACACAAGAGCAAAATAAGGATGAAAACATTATCGGCACTCCAGAGGTCATTGTAGGGTCCCCTCATAGTCACCATCTCTCTTCTCTAGATTTAACCATTTTCCTAAGTTCTATCACCACTAATTAGTTTTACCATCTTTGGTCTTTATATGAAAGGAATTGCACAGTGTACTTTTTGGTGTTTGGGGGTTGTGTTCAACATGACAGTTGTAAGAGACATCTGTATTATAGTATATTGTGCTACTGTGCTCATTCGAATTGTTGCATGGTGTGGTGTTATACTGTGTGGACATTCATAATTTATTTACTTATTCTTCTAGACTTGATGATACTGGGTTCATTTCTAGCTGGAGAGCATACAAATAGCGGTGCTATGATAATTTTTGTATTGCTGCTCATATATGGTCATTTATCTTGATCATACACTTTAAAGTATAAAACAGATGATACTAAAATATTTGGCTTAATTAGATGATGAGAAATTTTTTTTCTGGAGGGATTTTACATGTTTATACTCCTACCAATAGTATAATGTAATTCTGTATGCTCCACATCCTTTCCAAGGTTTAATATGATTGGCAGTGTTTTTAAAATATTAACCATGTGTGGCAATAATATATTTGCTTTTCTCTGGTAACTGGTGTGGTTGAGCACTTGTTTCCTATGTATGCCATTTGCCTATTCTATTTCGAAAAGTGTTCAATTATTTGGGTTCATTTTTCTATTGTGTTATCTGCCCTTATCTATTGAGTTGTAGGAACTCATCTCTGTTCTAGATAGCACTTATTTTTTGTATTACAAATATCTTGTCATTTGTGGCTAGCATTTTCATTCTGATAGTGTTGTCATTTGATGAATGGAACTTCTTACTTTTAATTCAGCCCAATTTATCGACTCTTTTCTCAAAGGTGGGTGTTCTATCTGAGATACATACTTCCTTAAGACCATGAAGATACAATTTTACCTTACTTTCTAAAAGCTGTTTTTGCTGCTGTTTAACATTCACCCTCAGATTAACAATCCATGTGGACTTTATGTTTGTGTACAGTGGGAGGAATGAATCAATATGACTTTTTCCCTATGAATAGCCAATTGGCCATACATCATTTATTGAAAATGACATCCTTTCCCCTTGGAATTATAGTGACACTGTTGTCACAGGTCGAGTACCTAATGTGTGTGGGTCTGTTTCTAAACTTAGTCGTGTTCGATTTATAGATATGTCTGTCCTTTAGCCTGCCCTGCCACACCACCTTGATTACTAGAACTCTATCGATCCCATACAGTCAGGTCATCAAAAGGACTACAAGATTACAGAGAGTATGTTCATGTGCAGCTTTAATAAAGAGAAATGATGCAGTACACCAGGCGAAGGAAGGTAAACAGAGACCATAGAAGCCTAGATCATCCAGGTACAGCTTAGGGGGCCCTTTCTCAGTTGCACAGCACATGGTCCATCTTCAAGTTTTGTACCAACAAACTCCACGCTAGATAGCTAGTCTCAGGGGACTCAAGCTGAAAGGTTACTGAGTAGTCTTTTCCTAAGTTAGCTGGATCCTCTGCTCAAGTCTACAGGATGAAATCAAGATGTTCTTATCTGAGGCTCTGGGTTCTTTTGCAAGCTCTAGGGTCTTGGCAGAATTCATTTCCTCGGATGTAGGACTGAGGTCCCTGTTTTCTTCTGGCTGCTGGCTTGGGTTGTTCTCAGCTTCTAGAGGCTGTGCCTGTTCACCAGCAGTTCACAGCACAGCTGTTTGCTTTCTTCAGGAGGGCAGCAGGAGTCTGTCCTTTGTCTTATTCTGCATTTTAAAAGGCTCACACAATTAGATCAAGTCCACCTGGATAATCTCTGTATACAAAGGTTAACTGACATGAGACTTTAATTATATCTGCAAAATCCCTTCCCAGAAGTACCTAGACTAGTGTTGGTTGAATTACCAGGGCACAAGACTACTGGGGGAAAGGGGAGAGTGAAGGGCATCTTCAGAACCCTGCCTACCACACATTGGCAAGGTCCGACCCCATTTCATTGAGTTACCTCTATTTTCATCTGGAGGAATACACTTAATGGCCTCTTCTGGGTCAAGATACATTCACTTTATCATTTTTTTCACTCTGTCTTATTATTTAATAGTCTATTGGGTTTATTTGACCTATTTTTCTAAGGTTACTAGGCTGCTCGCCATCCCTTCCCTTCCTTCTGGAATAACATCTCTTCTAAGCAACCAACATGGGCCAACAAGTCTTTGCCCTCAGCATTCTCTCCTTATTAAAGACAAGTTCAGCTAGTCATAGGACTCCTAGATCTATGCTAATTTTTCCCAAGACTTTTAGAGCATTTCTGCCAATGCCAGTTTATCCAACAAACATATTGCTGCAGTTGAGTGCTTATTGTTTGAAGACAACTGAGTATATATTTTGGACCCCCAAAAAGTTTTCTCCAAGATACTGTCATTAAGAGTCAACCCCAAATATAATTCAGTTTGCGTGTGCTAAAGAGCTTCCATAGGCACATTCAACAAATATTTGGGCTATCAATGGTAGACATGTGAGCTCACCAACTCACCTGTAAACGAAGATCAGTTTCAGCTTTTCAAATATTCTTTACCTTGAATATTACCTTATGTTCCAAAATAAGGGAAAATGCTCTACAGACTTTAGGATAAAAGATAGTATGACAAGTTGGACATGAGATTTGCACAACATCCGCTTTTCCTCCAGAGGTTTGTGTAAGGAGAAAGTCCTCAATTCAGACATCGCATCTGCTCCTATAATAAGTTCTGGTAGGGAAGATGCAACTCCATACGCCATACACTTCTAATTAAATTCCCCTTTGGCTTTTCATTGGAAGGTTGTAGTATGACAGTGCAGTCTGAATCACTGTTGAGAAATCCCAATAAAGTTTATTCACCGCCCACAGCCACTTTCTCCAAAGCAAAGCAAAAGATCTCAGGTCCTCTTCTGAAAGTTGCCCCAAGAAACCCTGCCATCTTTTCATTCAGAAAAATAATCCTTCTCTTTACATTGCACATGTTATAATCACCGCTGGATTTGAAGGGTTGCAGATTTCTTTTTAGTGTCATCATTAGATCTTTTAGTTCATCAAGGTTTCGATAAGCTGCACAAATCTGTCACAGTCTTTTTACAGTTTGAGCTGTTGATAGAACAGCTAGAACACCTGGTCTCATAGCGGTTATTACAATTTTTGTAGCAACTCCGTCGATCATCTCCCTTTTCCTCTATGTTTAATTAAACAGCTGAACATTTCCACTCAGTTTAATTGTTCTGAATTTGGGGGATCCTTTTATTCTTGCTATTTCCATTTTTTGGAATAATCCCATCTTCCTTTCTTTATTATTACAAGTCGACCTTATTTATGGGTTCAGCAGCCTCAGATGGAGTATTCCATTTAGTATTTAAGGATGAGGCTGGAAAATGTTCATTTCTCAAGATGCATTTTATGTGCATCCACCTCCATCTAGCTCACCACATTGGGAATTTGTCCATCTCCCATTTTCAGAGAATCAAGTAGCTAATTTTAAAAATGGCTGCTTGCAAAAGACTTCCTCTAAATGTAAGATAAGTAAGATGATCTTTCTTGTTAGTGTATAGGAAGTAACAGGAGACTAACAGTATTACCTTAATAATAAGAATAATCTAGACAAATTACATGTATTAGTTTATTAAAACTCATAAGAGAACTTAGGATAACAGAGATAAAATGTAAAACTAAGATCCAGAAAATGATCACCTTTCATAAAAGAAAAGCTCTGTTGTTTCTTGCAGACAAAGTATATGTGGGTGTTACTTTTTTGTACAATCTGGCAGTCCCTGTATTTTTTTTTTTAAAGATTTTATTTTTTCCTTTTTCTCCCCAAAGCCCCCCAGTACATAGTTGTATATTCTTCGTTGTGGGTCCTTCTAGTTGTGGCATATGGGACGCTGCCTCAGCGTGGTTTGATGAGCAGTGCCATGTCCGCGCCCAGGATTCGAACCAACGAAACACTGGGCCGCCTGCAGCGGAGCGCGAGAACTTAACCACTCGGCCACGGGGCCAGCCCCTGGCAGTCCCTGTATTTTAAGTCATATGTGTAGACCATTCACATTTAAAGTTATGATTCATATGGTTGGACTACAATCCACTATGTATTTAGCTACTTCCTATTTATTTCATTTTTTCTTTAATTTTTTTATATCTCAGCCTTATTTTTTTAAATGGAGCACTTTCATGAATATATTTTATCTTGTCTATTGACTTATTATTTATAAACCTTTTAAAAACATTTTAGCAGTTGCTCTAGGGTTTACAATATATATTTTTAAGTAAGTGGAGTCTGTCATCAAATAATATTGTGCTGTTTCATGTCTACTACGAGGACCTTATAACGGCATATTCCCTATATCCCCTCCCCATCCTTTATGTCATTGTTACACATTTCGGTTTTACATGTGGTATAAACATGGGACACTTTATTATTAATATTGCTTTAAATACCCCATTATCGTTTAGGGCAATTAAAAATAAAAAGCTATTTGGGGCCAGCCCAGTGGCACAGTGGTTAAGTTCGCACATTCCTCTTTGGCAGCCTGGGGTTGGCCAGTTCAGATCTCAGGTGTGGACCTGCTTGTCAAGCCATGCTGTGACAGGAGTCCCACATATAAAGTGGAGGAAGATAGGCATGGATGTTAGCTCAGGGCCAGTCTTCCTCAACAAAAAAGAGGAGGATTGGTGCCAGACATTAGCTCAGGGTTAATCTTCCTCAAAATAAATAAATAAATATTTTTAAAAAGTTGTCACCAATAGTCTAATTTTTTTCCATTACCATACATTGGTGGTGACCCTGATACTGTCTATACAAAAACTGATATATAATAATGTACACCTGAAATTACACAGTGTTATAAACCAATATGACCTCAACAAAATAATTGAAAAAAAGTAAAAAACCAAAAAGTTATTTTATCTTCATTTACTTACTTTCTAGTCTCTTTTTGTGAAAATCCAAGTTTCTGACATATATTGTGTTCTTCCTACTTGAAAAACTTCTGATAATGTGTCTTATGGACCAGGTCTGCTCTCTTCAATTTTTGTTTGTCAAAGTATTTATTACGCTTTTGAAGGATATTTTCTCAGGGCATAGAATTCTGGGTTGACAGTTTCTTTTGCTGTAGTTAGCACTTGAAAGATGCCCTTCTGTTGTCTCCTTTCTCACATACTTTGTGACAAGATGTCTGCTTATAGTTCTCTGTAGGTAATATACCCCCTCCTTCTGCTTCACTCCTCTGGCTGCCTTCAAGATTTTCTATGTTTTTATTTTTTTCAGCAGTGTGAATATGATATGCCTAGTTGTGAGTAATTTGCCTGTTACCCTGCTTTGTGTTCTATTAGTTTCTCAGATCTACAATTTGCTGTTGGTCACCAACTTTAGAAAATTATGGCCATTACGTATTCAGATATTCCTCTCTTTTTCTTCTCCTCCTGAGATTCCTATTACATGTATACGAGATTATTTTTCCCCCGTCAGCCTTGGGAAGTTCTGTTCTTTTAATTTTTTTCTCCTTAAATTTCAGTTTACATAATTTTTATTCACTGTTCAAGTTCACTCATTCTTTCCTAGGCTATGTGGAATCTACTGAAGAGCCAGTTGAAGATGTTTTCCATCTCTGCTGCTCTGTTTTGATTTCCAGCATTTCCTTCTGGTTTCATCTTTAGCTTCCATCTCTGTTGAAGTTACCCATCTGATCTTACATCTTGTCTACCTTTTCCATTAGCTTTAATGTAACAATCATGGTTATTTTTAAATCTCTATCTTATATTTCTAATTTTGTGTCATTTTTGAGTCTGCTTCTGATCATTTCTTTTTCTTCTCTCATTTTGTTTTTACCTTTTTGTAATCTACATAACAACTTATTAAAAATTGAGCACATAGTATATGACAGAAGATAATGAAGCTAAATATATTTTATGCATGAGCATGCCTTTCATTTCTATTGTTTTTAAAGTTACCAAATATTAATCCTCTTAGCATTATCCCCATTTTCCTTTACTTCCATGTGTGATGTTTTTTATTCAGCTTAAATAACTTCCTTTGGTATTTATTGCTGTAGATTTCTGCTATCAATAACTTCTTCCACCTTTCGTTTGTCCGATAGTGCCTTCTTTTCTTTCAGTTTTGGAAAATACTTTTTCTGGATGCAGAATAGATACAAGTATTTGTATCTATTATTTGCACATTCTATATTTACAACTTCACCTACTTGCTAAAATTTATTTGTAACTAAAATCAGTACTCACAGTGCTTTCATGGTCATTCACAGACATGTAGGATGGCCAAAACTTTGAGTCACTCAGCATACATTCCTAGCTGAGGCTGCATAAGGCAACACTGTCTGCCTTCTCGTTTCAGCTCACATACTGTAAACAAGTGGGCTTTTTGTGGTCTATTTAGTGCCATGCTTTTTTAATTTTTGTGCTCTTGGTTGTGGATTTTGTCATCTAAAATGGCCCTGAAACCTAGTGCTAAAATGCTTGCTGGTGTTTCCAAGCATAAGAAGGCTGTGACGTGCCTTATAGAGAAAATATAGGTTAGAAAAGCTTCTTTCAGACGTGAGTTAAAGTTATAGAAACAGGACAGTTGCCCATGAGTTCAATGTGAATAAATCAACAATATATATTAAATAAGGTCTGTTTAGACAGAAGCACACATAAAACAAGGTTATGTATTGATCAGTTGTCAACAATGTTATGATTGGATGTTTGAAGGAAAGTAACTCTGTGTTTCCGCCTAGGAGAAGTGGTTCAGCATTCGCTACACCAGTGTTTGTGGTAATGTTCAAGAGCATGCTTACCACGGATAGTGAGAATCAACTGCACATACACAGTATACGTGTGTATGCACGCTCACTCCAAGCTTTTTTGTTATTCTCAGCAGTTGTATTGATTGACCCTTCTCTTCTTGTTATTATCAGAAGCAGGAGTTCCCTGCTCAATTTATTTTTGGTTTTTGTGGTTTTGAAGTGAAATAAGGCAGCATAGTGTAAGTGGTATTAAGGGAAGTGACCAGCATTTGTAAGACACCAGCTACTAAGAATTAACTGACCACGTTATCTATTTATTTTTTTAAATATTTCTGTTTTAGATCATCTTACTGTATCAATGAGAAAATACAGCTCAAAGGGATTAAGTAATTTGCTAAAACGTAAATTTGAATTTAAGTCTGTTGGCTTCACAGCCAATACTCTTACTTTGATTGTCACTTCACTCATTGATTCAGTTTTCTCATCTAAAAAATAATTGCTAATAATTCTATATGCACAAGAATGTCGCGAGTGTGAATTAGAGGATGTCAGTGTCAGAGACACACAGTAATTGCAAAACAGTGCTTGTCACATCAGATCTGTCATAGCTCCTCTCTAAAATGCATTTAGCCTAGGAAAATGGGATGAGATTTCAGAAAAAGTATCTACAGCGTGTGTTAATGAAGATCCAGTGGTAGCTAGAAAATCAATATATGACACACTTTTTCATTATGATGTGTTGTGATGGTTCTATTTGCAATGCTTCATGGAGGACAGTTATTTTAGTGCTTATCAGAGTTGTTGGAAAGGCCCTTTGGGAGTGTTAATGCTTAGGTTTCTTCATTAACCAGAAAGATGAAAATCTGCCACTGGGCACTAAACATATTTTAACAAATCACTCAAGAGAATAATGTCACTTATCCAATTTTATTCTCTAACACTTGGAATGTTTCAATGTGATGACTTAGAGGGAAATGTCTACTCCACTCATCAAAACTAAGGGCTTGCTGATAGATGTTAGCCCAGTAGTGCTTCAGAAAGAATTAAAAAGCCCTATCATCTATCCACTGTCTAAACATCAGTGGATCATGGTACATGCCCCTGAGATGCCCCAAGTCAACTTACCAAAGTAGCTTGTCATATATTAAACTAATGATCTTTCCCCTAGACCAGTGGCCTCTCCTGCATTTTCTGTCGTAGCTAGTGTCACTAACGATCTAACCACCCAAGCTAGAATCTTGGGAGTGATTTTTAATTCCCACTTTTGCCTCAGCTACATTCCTAAACAATAAATCTGTATATTTTATTTTCTCAGTTTCTCAAGTGCACTGAACTCCAATAGATGCATATTAACGATACCTTTAGTTAGCAGGACCGTCATCCCCTCTCTGGATTACTATAAGATCCACCTAGTGGAGCACCACACCTTTGGCTTGGTCCTTAAATCCAGCCTCCACAAAGCTGTTTAGTGATCCTTCTGAAGCACAAATGGCCATGGCACGCCAATGCTAGGACATTTTATCACTCACGGCAGATTATAGGTAATATTATAGTCAACGGGAAAGATGTGTTCTATAATGTATTGAACTGATAGATGTCAATGGGCTGCATTTCAGCCATGCCAACTTTCGTCACTTCATTGAGTGATGAAATTACATGTCTATTCCTGAATTTAAGAGAAAACTCAAGGATGGCAATCTAGATTTGACTGTCATTAATCTATATTTGGAAGTTAAGTCCGTGGTAGTGAGTGTGATTGATTAAAAAGCTAAAAATATTTCTATATAAAGGAGACATCCCTCACCAGACATCAAATTTTTTCCTACTTGATCTAGGGCTATTATAGTGTAAGTTTGTAATTGCATAATGCTTTATAATTCATAGAGAAAAAGTGTATATATTAATTCACTTGAAACTTATAATAACCCTATGAGGCAGGGTTCATGCTATACTTAATAAAAGGGAGGCTCATGGGCTGGCCCGATGGGGCAGTGGTTAAGTGCACACGTTCCTCTTTGGCAGCCCAGGGTTCGCAGGTTCAGATCCCGGGTGCAGACATGGCACTGCTTGGCAAGCCCTGCTGTGGTAAGCGTCCTACATATAAAGTAGAGGAAGATGGGCACGGATGTTAGCTCAGGGCCAGTCTCCCTCAGCAAAAAGAGGAGGATGGGCAGCAGTTAGCTCAGGGCTAATCTTCCTCAAAATAAATAAATAAATAAATAATAAAAGGGAGGCTCAGAAAGGATTAGTGAGTTGTATGGGATATTACAGCTAGGATTTTGTAGAACCTACACTGGGTTTCCTAGTTGAGGGACTCTTTTCAGTAGATCATATTGTGTATTTTGTAAGAGCACAAATGGTGTTGACTTTTGCACGAGTTGGCCTCACTTGGAGACCCTACCTGTGGCTGTCATGGCAGTTGGATGTATACTGCAAAGATGAGCATGGCCCTGCTCTTCCAGAATTAATGTGAACGTAGAATATAAATAACTAAATATAAAACTATGTCACTAGTGCCATTGTAAAGGTTCAGAGAGAAGATAGCAAAGCCCAGAAAAGAACCAGTGCTGGTAAAGAGAGGGAGCAACACAGAAGAAGGTAAAACAGTGTCTCTCCACTTGATGAACTAAGAGCCCACAAATTCCTTCTCCTTTCATATTCATCATTCATACAACAAATGCGGTCTGAGTAACCACATGAGTCTGGTACTGTTCTGGGTGCTGACAAAATGGCAGTAACTAAATAAGATTTCTGCTCTCCTGGATATGTAAATTCTAGTGGGATGTGGGGGAAAGAGAATAAACAAAATTTCAGATAGTGATAAACGCTAAGAGAAAAATAAAGCATGAAAATCAGGCGTGGAAGGTAGGAAGAAGCACTTGTAATTTTCAATGGAGAAGTTACAAAAGGTTTTTAATGAATAATGTGTATTAGTTTCCTATTGCTGCTGTAACAGTTACCACAAAGCTTTCAGCCTAAACAATGTAAATCTATTATCTTACAGTTCTGGAAGTCAGAACTCCAAAATCACTTTCACTAGGCTAAAGTCTTGGTACGGCTGTGTTCCTTCTGGAAGCTCCAGGAGAGAATCCATTTCCCTGCCTTTCCAGACTCTAGAGGCTGCCTGAATTCCTTGGCATGAGGCTTCTTCCTCCATCTTCAGGACCAATAACATACATCTTCAAACCTCTCTCTGACATCTGCTTCCATGCTCACTTATTCTTCTCTGATTCCAACTGCCTAACTCTGCAAGGATCCTTGTTATTAGATCTAGATAATCTAGATAATCCAGGATAATCTTCCCATCTCAATATGCTTAACTTAGTCATATCTGCAAAGTCCCTTTTGCAGTATAAGGTAACACATTTACAAATTCCAGCAAGCAGGACGTAGATATCTTTGGGAACCACTGTTCTGCCTACCACATACATGAAAGAAATGTAAGAGAGCTGTGAATTATAGGCAGATGGAATCACAAGTGCAATGAGCTGAGGCAGAACTGTGTCTGAGCTCTAAGGCATGACCAGGAAGCAATTGTAGCTGATACAGAGTGAGCAAAAGGGAGAGGGGTGGGAAATGAGACCCAAGAGGTATCATGGAGCCAGATGGTATCGGGTATTTTAAGTTATTGCAAATATTTTAGCTTTAATTCAAGTAAAGTAAAATAAGATAAGGCAACTATGAAAGATTTTAAGTAATCAAATACCATGCTCAAGTTTACTTTCTTTTTTTAATTAAGGATTTATTTTTTTAGAGCAGTTTAAGGTTTACAGCAAAATTAGGGGAAAGGTAGAGAGATGCACGTGCATAGACTCCTCCATTATCAACACTCCCCACCAAAGTGCTACATTTGTTACAATTGATGAATCTATATGGACACATCATAATTACTTAGTCCATAACTTACGTTAAGGTTCACTCCTGGTATTTCATGTTCTATGGGTTTGGACTAATGTATAATGATAAGTATCTGTCATTATGATATCATACAGAGTATTTTCACTGCCCTAAGAACCATCTATGCTCTGCCTAGTCATCCCTCCTCCCACCCTGCAACTCCTGGTAACCACTGATGTTTTTACTGTCTCCATAGTTTTGTCTTTTCCAGAATGTCATATAGCTGGAATCATAAAATGAGTAGCGTTTATAGATTGGCTTCTTTCACTTAATATTAGGCATTTAAGGTTTCTCCATTCTATTCCAGTCATGTCTTTATAGCTCATGTCTTTTTAGTGCTGAATAATACCCTGTTGTCTAGATGTACCCTTGTTTATTTATTCATTCACCTACTGAAGAACAGCTTCATTGCTTGAAGTTTTGGCAAATATGAATAAAGCTGTTATAAACATCCACATGCAGATTTTTGTGTGGACATAAGTATTCAGGTTCTTTGGGTAAATACCAAGGACCATGATTGTTGGGTCATATGATAAGAGGATGTTTAGTTTTTTTAAGAAACTGCCAAACTATTTTCCAATGTGGCTGTACCATTTTACATTTCCTCCAGTAATGAATGAGAGTTTCTCTTGCTCCACATCCTCATCTGCATTTGGTGTTGTCAGTGTTCCAGATTTTGGTCATCCTAATAGATATTAGTGGTATCTCCTTGTTGCTTTAATTTGCCTCTCCCTGATGACATATGATGTGTAACATCTTTTCATATGTTTATTTACCACCTATATATCTTCTTTGGTGAGCTATCTGTTAAAGTCTTTGGTCCGTTTTTTAATGTATTTTTTGTTTTCTTATCGTAAAGTTTTAAGAACTCTTTGTATATTCTGAATAACCGTTCTTCATTAGGTTGTGTCTTTTGCAAATATTTTCTCCCAGTCTGTGGATTCTCTTATCATTCTCTTGACACTGTTTTTCACATATCAAAATTTTTTAATTTTAATGAATCAATTATCAAGTATTTCTTTCATGGATCATGCCTTTGGGGTTGTAATTAAAAAGTCATTGCCATATATCCAAGGTAATATGGGTCTTGTCCAATGTTATCTTCTAGGAGTACTGTAGTTTTGCCTTATACATTTAAATCTGTGATCCATTTTGAGTTAATTTTTGTAAAGGGTGTAAACTCTGTGTCTAGGTTCATTATTTTGCATGTAGATATTCAGTTGTTCCAGCACCATTTATTGAAAAGACTATCTTTATTGTATTGTCTTTCCTCCTTTGTCAAAGATTTATTGACTCTATCTATGTGGGTCTGTTTCTGAGCTTTCTATTCCATTCCATTACCTATTTGTCTATTCTTTTACCAATATCACACTGTCTTATTTGCTGTTGCTTTGTAGTAAGTCTTGGAATCAGGTAGTGTCAGTCTTTCAACTTCGTTCTTCTCCTTCAACGTGATGTTGACTATTCTCGGTCTTTTTACTCATCATATAAACTTTAACATCAATCTGTCAATATCCACAAAGTAACTCACTGGGATTTTGATTGGGATTGTATTGCATCTGTAGGTCAAGTCAGGAAGAACTGATGTCTTGCCAATATTGAGTATTCCTATCCATGAAAATGGAATAGCTCTCCATTTCTTAAGTTCTTTGATTTCATTATCAGAATTTTATAGTTCTCCCCATATAGATCTTGTACATATTTTGTTAGATTTAAACATAAGTACTTCATGTTGGGAGGGCTGCTAATGTAAATGGCATTGTGTTTTTAATTTCAAACTCCGCTTTTTCATTGTTGGTGTATAGGAAAATGATTCACTTTTATGTATTAACCTTGTATCCTACAACTTTGCTATAATTGCTTATTAGATCCAAGAGCTTTTTGGTCACTTCTGTCAGATTTTCTACATAGATGATCATGTCATCCGCAAGAAAAGTTTTATTTTTTCCTTTCCAAACTGTATATGTTTTATTTCCTTTAGTTGTCATATTCTATTAGGTAAAGATTCCATTACAACGTTGAAAAAGAGTGGTGACATGGGGCGTTTTTGCCTTGTACCTGATCTTAATGGGAAAGCTTTCACCATTAAAAATGACATTACCTACAGATTTTTGAAGGTAGTCTTTATCAAATTAGGAAGGTCCCCCCTTCTCCTAGTTTACTGAGAGTTTTTATCATCAGTGTTAGATTTTATCAAATGCTTTTTCTGCATCTATTGATATGATCATGTTACATTTTTTCTTTCATCTGTTGATGTGATGGATTACATTATTTAATTTTCAAATGTTGAACTGGCCTTCCATATCTGGGATAAATCCCACTTAGATTTGTATATTGTGTATATTTCTTTTTAACATTATTGGATTTGATTTCCTAATATTTTGTTCATGATTTTTGCATCTATATTCATGAGAGATGTTGGATTGTAGTGTTCTTTCTTGTAACGTCTTTATCTGATTTTGGTATTGGTGTAATGCTGGATGTAATGGATGTAATGTAACTCATAGGTGAGTTAGGAAGTATTTTTTCTTCTTTTATCCTTTGAAAGAGATTGTAGAGAATTGATGTAATTTTTTTCTTACATATTTGGTAGAACTTACTAGTGAATCCATCTGAACATGTTTTTATTTTTTTGTAAGATTATTAATTATTGATCTCATTTCCTTAATAGATATAGGCCTATTCAGGTAGTCTTTTTTTTTCTTGTGTAAGTTTTGGCAAATTGCATCTTTCAAGGAACTGGTCCATTTCATCTAAGTTACCAAATTTGAGGGCATAGAGTTGTTCACAATATTCCTTTATTATTTTTTCAACCCCCCTAACGTCTGTACAAACTTATGTTTTAAAACAATAATATGGATGATGTCATGAGAATAGACTGTAGAGGTGCAAGTGTGGGAGCCAGGCAGCCAGCTAGGAGATGCTTTCCGTAATCCAACTGAAACATAAAGGCAGTTCACCACCAGCATTGCTAACTTTGCTGGTCGTAAGAGAAAGAGATCAGTCAATAATTACTAAGGTTTTTAGCCAAAAAACTGCCAAAATATGTAGAAAATGGTGGGAGGAATGTGTTTTCATACAGGGTAAATCAAGAATTTAGTTTTTGGTATGCTAAACTTGAAAACCAAATTCATATTTCAAATGGAAATGTTGGAAAAGCAGCTAGATCTACAAACCTGGAGTTCAGTAAAGAGATCCAGGTTGGAAACAGAAATTTGGGTAGTATTCAGAGATATGAGATTAGATAAAATTATCAAGTTTTTGTAGAGAAGAGATTGTTGTACCAAAGAAGACTTGGATGGCTCCAATTAAATGGTTAGGAATATGAGGAGGAATTGGCAAAGTAGCTGAAAAGGAATGGCCAGTGAGGTAAGAACAGAACTGGAAGAATTTATTGTCATGATAGTCAAGTGCAGAAGGAGTTAAAGAAGATGAATATTGACCATTAGATTCAAATAAGGTCGAATATTATTTGTAATATTAAAATTTCAAATATTGTATATATACTAATTAGGCTTCTAAAGATATATATAGGTAGAATTATGCCATTGATATAAAAATAAAAAATTTACAAATGTTCAAGACATCAATTGATGGAGTAGTTTGACAAAAGCTGGATTGGAGTAGGTTCAAGGATTGTTGGAGGTGTAGAGTTGAAGGTAGAACATAGGTGCAACCCTTTGAGGAGTATAAAGCAAAAGAAAGTTTACTTTTAAAGTTACTGAGGTAACGGGTCAAGTAAGGATTGTGTGTGTGTCTTTTAGCTTAAGCGAAGTAATGTTTGAAAGCTGATAGGTAACATCCAGTGAACCTAGGAAAACTGACTATGCAGGAGAGGAGGAGAATATTAGCTGAAATGATGACCTTGAGTAAGTGCGAGAGGATGGGATCTAACACGCAATGAGAGAATCTGAATGTAGCTGGGAGCACAGAGAGTTCAATCAAAGGAAGAGGAGAGCAGCTGGATAGATGGGCAAAGATGGGTAGGTTGTAGAAGTCTTCTTATTTCTTCCATTGGATTTCAATGCATTAGGTAGTAAAGTCAATAGCTGAGAATGAGTATAGGGTGATGGTGTTGAAGTTTTGAAGAGAAGGTAAGGAATATTGACCCGGGAGATCTAGAGGGTGAATGACCAAAGGAATACGCTGTGAATAATAGTCTAGATTAAGGATCCTGTTAGGTCACTGTTTCTTAAGTTAAAGTGGCACCAGCCCACAGGGCTGTAGGCTCTTCCTCAGGCTAGTCATCTTCACGTGTACAGGCAAAGGGGGGCGGCTGCATTTGAGTGGGTTGAGGTTTGTCAAACAAGTAAAATGTAGGCTTCCACTCTAGGTCATTGCACATTTTCTTCTGCCTAATCTTTTCTAAAGTATAGAATTCCCCAACTTCTCCTATTTGTCACAATCTAGGGATAGTTTAGGGCAGAAAAATGTCATGACCATTCAAATACGGAAAAGCTACTTCTAGATTACCTTGACACATTTTCACAAGACCTTTGTTAATTGTTAGACGTCTATATCACGGGAAGAATTTGCACCAATATGATGTGCCATGACTGAGGAGATGGAGCGATGATAAGAGAGAGGACTCTGAATAGCAAATGGAGGTAAGAAGTGGATTCATTTTCTGGATTTTTATATCCAGTGATTTAAAATTATACAAAGTACTATATAAGTGACTTACCAATGAGAAGGTATACTATAAACAATGAT
Organism: Equus asinus; assembly: GCF_041296235.1. Classification (NCBI taxonomy): domain Eukaryota; kingdom Metazoa; phylum Chordata; class Mammalia; order Perissodactyla; family Equidae; genus Equus; species Equus asinus. Next base: position 26,467,512 of record NC_091790.1, on the reverse strand, counting down.
GTGTTAAGAGACCATCTAATGTTTTACCACCCAAAGTGAGCAGTAAGTAAAAAAATGTATTTTAAAAGGAGGGAGAGAGAGGAATTGTTGATATGCTTGAAGGCAGTAAGAGAGCCAAAACACATCTTATATTACCCACAACTGCAACTTCATTAACAATTATGCCTAAAGCAATAAGACATTGATTCACGTCTGCTATTGTATGACCTTCCACAATGATCATCTCAACATTTAAATTTATGATGTGTTTTAATTATCAGTGTTTTTTCATGACAACATCCATTTTCTTTAAATAGATGCTTTATGAGCCATCATTGTCTTTAAGCATTTTCCACGTTTATGGAGACAAAATAATTTGTGGTAAAACTGTCTGGAATTTTATAATGTGAGTCTAAAAAATGACATGGTCAATGTAAACTTTAAAGACATAACTTTGTTTAGACTGAAATCAGTCCCATATACAGAAGTAGACGTGTATTAGATGCTTCTATGGCTTAGTCAATTACATGCAACCAATTCAACATCTGTGATTCCTCCCTGTTGACAGCTTGATTCCAAGATTTCTTGCATCATTGCTCCAGATACCATCTTTTTCAAGAGTCTAAGTATATGAGTTGGATTTCAAAACACAGGTAAAATTTAAGAGTATAGGTCTCCCCCATTTGCTATACCATACTAATAAAACCAGATATAAGTGGTAAGCAGACAAAAGGTGCAGTCACAAAAAATACCAACAAACTTTTGAATATAACAACAAAAAAAGTGATATCTAATTTTTAACATATGCAATTTGATTGTATCTTTTTGTAGTAGAGCTAATAAATTTAGGTACCTGTAGCTCCTCATCTGGGTAAATTCTAATTTAAATTCTAATGGGAACATTGGTTCTCTGGTTAAAGCACTCATGTCAAATTAGGGGATCTTTACACAGTGAATCGTTGCCAGAACCAAGCTACAATGTACCACTTGGTCACACAGATAACTCCATATTGCCCCTTATAGAATACGTGCATGTCAATTACAGATGGTACTGTTTTCATATAGACTCAATGAGCTTCAGCACTAATTTCACTGATTTATAAACTGTGACAATTTTATAGCCTGCCTTAAATCCTCTGTGCTCATTGGGAAACGCAGCCTCTATTTAGGACTGTGCGATCTTTGTAGATATTCCACAGACCATGTGCATCTGTGTGGCTTCCTAAACCTGCCAATGATTCATACATGGAACTAACTCAGCTTAACGTCAGCAGAGGAGAGAGAATGGTCTTTGCAAATAGTTAATAAATAAGGCATTTTCATATTGGAAATACTTCTCGTTGAGAAGCGGAAGGGCTCAACTATTTCCCTTTCCGGCTACATGTACAGGAGAGAAAAGATATTCTTTAATTGTGCTTTAAATTTGTTTTGCTTTGGGTTTTTTTTGTTTATTAATGTAATATTTATCTTAAATTAACACAATGGGAAAGGCACCACTGAGGAGACATAAAACTCTTCATTGAATAGTCTGAATGAGCCTCCAGCAGTCCCCTCACACACCCCTTTTGGTATCTTACTATCTGGTGGCTCCTGTGGAGAACAAGCATTCATAGGCATAAGCCAGGTGAGGCAGGTACTCATCCCCTCACCTCCTAGTGTCACTGCAGAGACTCCTGTAATGGAAAGTCAAAGGTGGAGTGACAGTGGGCCATCAATCATACATCCACCTCGTTGGCCAAGGAGGGGTGCCTTCTTCACATGACTGACTTATAAGTAAGGAAGATGTTCTCCTGGGTAATGGCATTTGTACTAGAACTTTTGCAGCTTCTACAGAAACCGGGGATCTTGTCATAATACTCAGGAGCAAAGAAGAATGTCTGAACAAAGGAGCCATGGGAAAACTATGCACACCTAGCACTTTGGCATGCAGAAAGCATTTTCTTAAGGAGCTCTGGTATAAATTTAAAATACAACATGTCTTGCAATTTCAAGTTTTAACAACCAAGTCCTTAAAGAGAAGCAGGGCTAGACTGGAGAAAGAGAAAGGAAGGCAAATTTGGGATGCAAACGAAGGCCAGCTGCAGCAGGGTGGGGAGGGAAAGCATTGAGATAAACGTGCCTGCAGAAGAATTTGTAGGAGGTCATTTCGGGTTCTTCTCCGTTCTGGAAGGACCCTCCACAGCAGCATCTGGGGGTGATGTAGATACAGTCTGATTGTCAGAGAAGGGTAGGCTACTGTTTGCTTCTCAGAATTCATGTCATTAAGCCCAGGTTTATTGTTATTGCAAAAACCGCAGATGTCAATTCAGAAGAGTAGAATACTGGATTCAGAGCTAATCAGTCTGATTATGTATATCCATGGGAGGTTCCATGTCAAACGCACAGGAGGCAGAAAAAGTAGCCAAACGGCTGCTGCCCTCTAACCACAGCTGTGCCTTATGCAAGGACTCAGGGGGGTCGCCTTGTTCACACCTCCTCCCAGTATGCTCTTCCCTTTTGGATCATGGAGCAGTGCGAGCTCTCGGGTAAGATTCAGAAAAACAAGAAGCATCATGCACCTCTCCAACAAGTCAAACTGGCAGGAGCCTTGGAAAATTGATTTGCTGCCCTCTGAGGCTCAGTGGAGTGAACCAACAGCATAGTGCACTACTTAGTAATCTTTGAGGCAAGGACAGTATATTCTAAGCAAAGATGCTTTTAACAAAGAAGGAAGTACATTTCTTTCCAATCTCCATTAGAAATAAAGTTGATCAAGAAAGACAGAAGTTGGCCTGTGCTGCTCTGGAAGTAATTGACTATAAATAAAATATCATTCAAAGCAGTATTGAGTAGAATCTATAGAGACTCAAGCTAAAGGAAGCTCTATGAGATCATAATGCATAAAAAATATTATAACTGGTTAGGCAATGGAATGACTATCTCACATCTTTTAGGTGAAAACAGAACGTTTAAAGTAATTAAAACTATTCTACTGCTAGCTAGACAGACATTGCACTAGGGCCTGAGATTGGAGTGTTGTGCATTAGGCACAGCCCAGAAAGCATTCCCTCCAAGGTAAGCTGCTGGCTCACGGCAAGATGTCAGGTCAGTCAGCAAGAGCCTGGACCACTCTCCAGCACTGTCTATAACAATTAGACCAGGCTGGTCGAAGTGGATGGACTTGAGAGGCATTTAGGAGGTAGAATCAATGGGACCTGGTGACTGATTGAATGTAGAGGGTGAAGGATGGAGAAAAGTCAAGGATGATCCCACTTGCTGTCTGGCTTGGGCAAAGCAGGGGACAGTGGTGCTGTTCACTGAGATACGAAGCACAGGAAGAGGGATGGTTTTGGAGGAGAGGGCACTGGTCATGGTAATAATTGTAATTTTCAACATCCTGAGTTTAAAGTGCTTCTGAGATATGAAAATGGATGCGATTGGAAAGAAGTTGCATATAAATATATATATATATATTCATATTTGGTCATAAAAAATATAAGATAGAACAAAGAATGTAGTATGAAAACAGAGAAGGGCATCTTTAATGATAATCCTGTTCATGTGACTAATCTCCCTCAGACTCCCTTCCCCCTGGGGAACTGTGTCCTCCACTCTTGATTCTCAAGTGAAGGATGATTCCTTGATGAAGCCTTGCATAAATATATTTTCCCCTGTAGAGCGGATTACTAAGTGCTTTATGTCACAGTAACAAGGATTCTTCTGAGGTGTGTGACTATGGGCACATCACTTATCTTTCTCACTTTTTCATCCTCATTTTCCTCTTCTGTAAAATAGGTGTAATAATAGTGATTACATCACAGCATTATTATGATCATGAATTAAGATAATATTTGTAGAGCGTTCCAAATAGTGCTAGACCCAATGAGCATTACATTAGTGTTTTTGAACTAAAATAAGGAGCAACTCCAGCTGACTCTTACTGAGTGGTGATTATGGACTGAAAGGATTGGTTTAGTAACTCATCCAAGGTCACAGAGCAGAGCAGGAAGTCAACAGACACCATGCTGTCAAAGACAGCACAAATGCTTCTCTAATATATGTACTAAACGCTCATTTCGGTGGTATTTCTATAGTGAAGGGCTTGTCAAAATGCTTTCATCTTTTTGGAGAAGTGCTTTAAGAACTTCTAATTTCAGCATGAATAATAAAATATGTTCCTGTTGATTGGTTAGTAAGGTCTATTAGCACAAGGACCCTATATTTTATTTCAATATCTACAGTTACTACATAATAAATTCTAGATTAAGATTCCAGTAAATACTATGCATATAATTTTGCCAACAGCAGTGACTAAGAAGTCAGCTGGCAGATCAACACAGTACTGATGACTTGTTCCAGGAGTTACATTGGAGATTTGCAAACATTTTAGGGAAGGGGAAAAAAAATTCCCTTCTAGCACTTTGAAAATATTACTTTAGCAGAAGTTATCCAACTTCTCAGAAAAGGCAAAAACCTTCCTGTAGCAAGCATCAACCAAGTGCAAAACAAGCCAAAAAAAAAATTATGACATTTTGGAAAATTTGGAAAACATGGTATTAAGAAGAAAGTTACAAGTCATGGTTTAGTTACAAGTAGAAAAATAACACCCTTTTTTTGTGTGTGTTACATTGTTTTATATTCATCTCATTTTAAAATTTGAGGCATGCTCTTCTAGCATCTTTTATACAACACATATAATATATTCATTATTTTCAGAAAATGGAATTAGTTTATCTCTATAAACGACTTATGACCTATCAAAACTTTCCCAATTTTGTTATATACTCTTCAAATACATTTTTTAAATGACTATTTTCTATTGCATCCTATGGATAAAATTATTTGAGTAATCTTATATTTTTGGAATGTTTTGCTTCCATTTTATAAAAATTTTGAATAAAATTATGATTAATTTATATGCATAGATCTTAATGTTTCCATAGGATGCATTTCAAGGCATAGTCCCCTTTTATTAATGATTTTGAAGCTTTTGGTAAATATTATTAATTGCAACAGAGGAATTGTGCTAATTTATACTATCCATCTTCCCCTGTAACTATAGGAAGATGTCTTTTCCATATGCCTTCCATGTGCTTAATATTATCAACTAAAAACATTTTGGTAAACAGTAAAATGGAATTTTATTCTCTGCTTTTTAAAATTATCAATCTGGCTAAATTTTTTCACATATTTTTGCCCCTGTAATATTTCTTTTGTATTACATGTTCATGCCCTGATCTTTTCTTATTAAAAAGTATATCGACAGACCCACATATATATTATGTTATAATAATTTTTGACAGTTTATATTTGCCTTTGTGTTTTTATCCTTTTTAAATGTATAGAACTTTAATTTGCATGAAGTTAAGTTTTTCAAGTTCTCCTTTATCAGTTGTTCGATGTGTTTATGCTACAAAATGCCATTTCACTCTTTTACGTTTTCAACTTTTACATTTAACGCTTTAATTTGGGTATACTTTATTTTGATCTAAAATGTATGATAGAGTTCTTATTTCATCCATCATGAAATAATCAAGCACTTTTCCCAGAAACACTTATTAGACCATATACTTCTTCTCTAGTCACTTTAAAGATGACAGTGTAGCAACAGTCTTTAGAACCCTTTTCTCCAACACCAAACAAAAGGAAGAAAAATTTTTAAAACGTAAAAAGAGCAAACCCTACGCCATCAATGCTGATATTTCTTCAGTGGTACCATTGTCTACCTGACCAGCTGTTGTTTCTCCCTTCCTTATCCTCAATGTCTATTCCATCATGAGACCTTGAGTTTCTACCTTAAAGAAATCTCCCAATTCTCTTTACTGTTTTCCATCTCTTACTAACAACACGCTCATTTACCATCATCTTTCTTCAGACCAACTTCAACTGCCTTCACTGCTCTCCCCTTTTGACAATTTTCACCATATTAGATTTTTACCAATTACAGCTTCTGCCACTGTGGTCTTTGGGGACCATTACTTCATCAAATCAAGTTTTTCCCAAGTCAAAGCTTTCAGAAATTAATTTGTCCAAAAATATCTATTATATAATTTTAAAAAATACGTTTATCAAGTCCCATTTGTCCTAGGTTAGCTTTTGCTCCCTTTAATGTCACAACGTCCTTTAAAAAAGAACAGTGATAGTTCAGCCAGTCTTTTAAAGGATGAAGACATCTTCTTTGTCTTCAAATGGCAGTGAGCCTGGTGAAAATGCATTCCTTTTGTCTTATTGGCCCTCTTTCTAAAGGCTCTCTCCTCTTCCTCCTATTCCCCCTCCTCCTTCCCCTTCAGCTTTCTCTTCCTTCTTCTAGCTTGAGTCAGCTTTTATTATTGGCTCAGGAAAGAACCACCATAGAAGTAAAATCTATAGAATTGATTTTAAAAATCTTTATCATATAAGCAGATAGATGAGCAATTATTCTTGTAAAAATTTAAATCAAGTTTAGAATGTAAGTCAAATAAATTACTTTGCTAATACGTCCAGAGTTCCGTAATTTCTATATTTCCCACTGCAAGGGCATAAATATTATTAATAATAGATTACATTATTAAAGAATCTTTTTATTTTAAGATGAAATTTAACTTTAAAGTATATATTCTAGCTTTAATCAAATCTGAATCACTATAAATCAATGTACTAAATAATTAGTCTTGAAATACTTTTTTTTTTGTAAAATAAATGCAATACATTATAAAAGGCGGATGATATTACTATCAGCCTTCTAGTTGCACATGTTTTCAGGGTAATCACGTTGAATAACTGGCAGTAAATTTTTACAGCTTTGGTCACCTGTTTCTATATGAACATGCATACAAAGTTGCCATAAAAGCTTGAATAATACCACTTAAATGAATACTCTTCGTTCTGGGACATATTGGGAGGCAGAATAGTAAATAAGCAAATAATACTAGAGGAAAAATGTAATATGGGCAGCCTTGAAAATCACATATAAATTGCAGTGGAAAAGTGGCAACCTGAAAGTATTTTTAGGAAAAACAAATAGATATGATGACAGATGATTGAAAATTAAGTGGAGCTGTTTTGGTAACTTAATACAATAATTTTGAAGTATATTTTTAAACACTAAAATAGGGGAATTGTGAAAAAAGGAAAATGAGGAAAAGTTTACACTATAATTATTAGTGTATTTTAATGTTGCAAAAGCTTTGCTTTAGTTAACATCAGTCTAGACGACGTCTATACTTGTTGATATCATTCGTCTTATATTTTTAGAATCTTCTACATTATCTTCTAATATTTAATATCTGTTGGCTAGTTTTTAGAATTCTCTTTTTTTGATGTTTCTTGTCTTCAAATATTTATGGATTTCTGGTTGTGTGTTCCTCTTGGCTACTGGACTCTTTCCTCAATTCTTGGTGAGTGTTTCTAATTATCACTTTTATCCCATCTCCTGTGATTGTGATCTGGGAATGGAAGGCCAGATGCTGCATTTATAGCTAGTTTTCTGGACATGGGCACTGCCTTTGTATGGTCAGCCAACAGACGTACTTCCCATCTTCTGTGGGCTTTCTGCTCAAGTGCCCACTCTTTCTGCTCAAATCCAGAGCCCATGATCTCATTGCTTTTGTTGCCATTGCTTGACCCAACCTGATGAAGGGGTTAAGGGAAAGGGCAGAGATCATCTCAGCGTCTCTGCCTGATAGTGTGTCTGATTCTCTGAACTGAAGCATCTCAGAAGCTCTCAGTGTCTGAGTTTTGGGTTCTTGTTTTTCTGTCAATATGCATGCTTTAACATCTGCATCAGAGGAATTTCTCAGTTTATGATTTCCTGATGTGTTAATTTCCTGGGGGTGCAGTAATAAATTCCATGAACTTGGTCACTTAAAACAACAGAAACTTATTCTTTCACATCTGGAGACCAGAGGTCTGAAATTAGTGTCACAGAGTCAAAATCCAGGCATCCACAAGGCCATGCTCCCTCCCTCGGAAGGCTCTAGGGCAGAATCCTTCCTTACTTCTTCCAGATCCTGGTGGATGCAGGCATTCCTTGATTTATGGCCACATCCGTCTTCACGTCTTTCTCCTCTTTTGTGTGTCTGTCTCATCTATCTCCACCTGTCACTTATAAGGACACTGGAATATTATTCATCCATAAAAAAGAAGGAACTTCTGCCATTTGTGGCAACATAGATGAATCTAAAGGACATTATGCCAAGTAAAATAAGCCAGCCAGACACAGAAAAACAAATACTGCTTGATCTCACCTATATGTGGCATCTGAAAAAGCCAAACTCCCAGAATCAGAGAATAGAAGGGTGGCTGCCAAGCATGGCGATGAGGGAAATTGTCAAAGGGTATAAAAGGTGTAGCTGGTCAAGGGGTATAAACTTTCAATTATTAGATGAATGAGTTCTGAAGATCTAATGTACAGCAGGGCAACTATAGTTAATACTATGTATTGTATACTTGAAATTTGCTAAGAGAGTAGATTGAAATGTTCTCGCCACACACAGAAAGAGAAGGTGAATATGTGAGGTGGTGGATGTGTTAAGCAACTTGATTGGGGTAATCATCTCACAATGTATATGTATATTAAGTCATTATTTTGCATGTGTAAAACAACTCATCGTGTCCAACCTAAATATATGCAATTTTTACTTGTCAATCATACTTCAATAAAGCAGGAGGGAAAAAGGGACACTTATGACTGCATTTAGGGCCCACCCTGATAATCCAGGATAATGTCATCTCAAAATCCTTAATTTAATCACATTTATGAAATCTTTACCTTATGAGGTAACAGCCACAAGATGTAGGATTAGGACCTGACATCTTTGGGAGGCACCGTTCAGCCCACCACACCTGATGAATCTCTTTAATAGTTTTCTAATTTTCTAATTAAATTTTTTTTATCCCCTGCCCCTTGATTTTCAGATTATTCCTAAGGATCAATAAAATAATGTTATGGATAATGTGTATTAAATTTCTAATATAAGACTGTATATGATTATGTATATTATAATTTAAAATATCCATCCTATGTTATATAACACATATTACTCTATACTAAAATATATTTGTTTAAAATAATCATAAAACCATATACATCTGCTACTCCTTTATATCTATATTCCATTTGCTAATTTATCAAATCTTTTAACATAAAATACAATAATTAAATCTAAATATTATAGGTACTTGAATGGAATTTGGGCATCTATTGAAGCAATATTATGCTTAAATATATTTAAATAAATGTTGCTTTGTATATACATATATTTGGGTACTCCACTAGTAATTTAATTAAAAAATTACAAATGAAGACAAAAAGGGGTAAATTTGATCATCAGATTGCCAAAGATGAAACACACAGACACTACACAGACTGATGAATTTCTCAGCAGGATGCCTCAGCTATCAAACGACAGATTCTTGATGAAGAGTCAGTTAAACAATATATGCATTTATTATTTCAAACAATACCAAGGTGTAGGATGATTAGTTTCCGAGTTGTTACAAAGGCTCCAATATGGTAGGAAGGACTCAGCCTCTTTACATATTTCTGCCGTTTGTCCATGATTTACTAGCTTCCTGCTTGTGCCTGTTCTTTGAGTTCCAAGCATCAGCGTGATTAAAATATCTAGCAAAAGTAATATATTTTAATTGGGAGAAAACCTTTCATAGAGGTTCCCTAGAATACTATCTTAAAGGTGCAAAGGGTCAGAGTCAGGTCACGTGCTGATGTCCTAGCTTCCAGAGAGTCCAGCAGTCTAGAAGACGACATGTTCAACCTGTACAGTGTGAGCCAGGGCCTTCAAGGAGGCAGCCAGAGCGTCCTGAGAACCTTTTCTAGGTTGATGCGGAGCATACAGACAGTTATGACTGCCCTCAATGTCTAGACATGATTTGCTCTTGATTAACAATGTTTCAGAATTCAGATATCTAATATTGAAAATAAGGATGGAAAACAACATCTTGGTACCTATGGCATAATAATGTGAAACTTTAGATATAGGAAGAAATAAATTTATAAAACATTTTTCTATTGCAAGTATTGTTTACTTAAAGAATGAATGAACTTTCCCAATAATACCTATCAATGAGAACAGTAAATATTACATATTTAATGATGTAAATATAAGTACATTTCCTTAATATTTTTCTTCCCTTTCTTAGAGCATAATATTTATGCATTTACTTAAAATTGGTAAAAGATAAGATCTCACATAATAATAAAAACAGAAGTTTTTGATAAATGAGAAAATACTGAGTGATCTTCTGGTAATGATGTGGCAAAAATCATTTCCCAGCAAGATTTCCTTTAACAGCATCTGCAGACAGAGAAAGAAGTGGTGAGATGATGGAGCTTTTGAAAAGACATCTTGGTGTCATTTGCTTGCTGTCGAGATGCCATTTGTTCACTTTTTTGGTTCAGTCAATACCTAGAGCATCGCCCCATCTGTAGCAAATGATCTTTGTTCCATGTAATTTATGACATTTTTGCCAACAGGAAATAGCCCTTGAGTGAGCCATTTTGCACCAACCCATTAGGACCTATAGCCCTCTGTCTGTTTCATGATTACCAACCAGGGCGGTTCTAGCTTATTAGTTTACATCATTTCCACATATCAAATGCTACAAAAAAATTTCCTCCATTTTTAAAATAGTACTCTTAAGAATGATTCATTTTTTTAAAATCTCTTTTTTGGGGGATCTTATAATATTGATACCTAAGCATAAATGATGTTTTATCATGCTTACTTTTAAAGAAACAATTTAGCAACATGTATCAGAATATAAAAAGAATATATCCTCTGACCCAGAATTCAGTTCCAAGTATTTATTCTAAAGAGATATTTGGTCTAATGAACAAATACGTAGAATGATGTTTGTATCAGTTGGAATAGATCTGGTTGAATAGACTACCCTGCCGTAACAGAGAGCAAACATCTGAGTGTCGTAAAAATGACAAGGTTCATTTTTTGCTTATATAGAATGAGCATTGCTTGTAGATGGGGACTCTCCTTCATATGTCCTCACTCCTAGACCTTAATCTTAAGTGTTGTTGTCTCCATGGCAGAAGAAAAGGCTACTCTTGAGGAATGTGAGCTGCAACGAAGTGCTGTAGTCTAGAAGTGACAGATGGCATTGCCACTAACAGCTCACCCCAACCACTCTACCAGTGGGGCCAGGCAATGACTTTATGCCCTTTATGCTTAGAATAAGTGGAGTCAGAAAACTTTTGGTGAACAATACTACCAACTACCATCATTACCTACCTGAGTTTTCTCATTATGTTAAAAACTGACAACTCTCAAAACAGTTATCAATAATTAGTTGTTGCGTGGTGAACATGATGCAATCTACACAGAATTCTAAATATATTATGATGTACATCTGAAAGCTATAGAATGTTATAATCCAATGTTACTACGATTAAAAAATAAAAAATTTCAAAAAGTTATCAGAGAGGATTGGTTAAATAAGTTGCGGTACATCTATGCCTTGGGACCCTATACCACCATTTTTTAGGTGATTTAAGTCAACGTTTATGGACATAAAAGATTTTCGGAAAATATTGCTGGGGGAATGAAGCACTGCTTGTTTGTATATGATATTTGGTCTCGTTTAGTTAAATTTATAAGTAGAAAGACATCAGGATTTGGAAATAATTACAGACAGCTCAGATATTGTGGATACTATCAAAGATGGTATAACTGGATATTCTCTATTCAACTTTTCTCAATGATTTTTCTATTTTCTCTTAAAAAGTATATATTATTTTTATAAACAAATACTTCACACTGGCTTGGATTTGAGGATGGTTAAGTTAGAATTTCCATTGCGACTGTGAATGGCTCTTCCTAATTATCGGTACATTTCCAAATGTTCTTTGCTTGAAGATGGGAAACCTATTGACTTTATATACTTAATGTTGTAATTCATCAATTAAAAATATTCCATTTTTTTCATAGACTTTTGTTGGATTTATGGGTATAACGAACTTACAATAATAATTATACTATATAGTAATTATATTAATAATAATTATAATAATAATCTTATAATAATAATAATTGTATTAACTCCTTTTTATTGGTCATTTCTTTTACTTCTACTTGCCATCTTATTGAAATAATTTGGGTTTAAGGGATATGATAAATAATAGTGAGGATGGGACAGAGGGTAGTGTTGAACTAGTCCTTCCACCAAAAATTAGGCTGTAGCTGTACAAATATAGTGGAAACCAGTTCCATCATTGGTCATAGGGTAAAATCCCCGGAATAAAAGAGGAACTCCCCTGGTGAGCCTCACAATTAGGTGAGCTCTCTGCCTAAGGACACTTTCCCAAACATAATGCAAGGAGCTGGAGTCTAGGCAAACCCAGCATTCCACAGGGCTGAGGAGGCAGACAAGGGTCCTAGCAAAAGGAAGTGTATAGATTGGTGACCCACAAGTTTTTACAGTGTGTAATCGTCCCCACATTCTTACTTGAAGTCTGAGTTGCGTATGTGCAGGGCTAAACACCAGACGCTTACCAGAGTGCAGATGCTGCAGGCTGAGAACAGAACAGAAATGCTATAGATCAAATAGCGCTGAGGAAAGCCGGCCTCCTGGCCTTGCCAGAGTGGACAGGTGTCACTAACCCCTCATTAATGTGGAGTCCATCTGAAACACCACACAGGCCATATCTTGGGAGCAAGGACCTCACCCCAGAGTGAGGCCTGCTCTGGACCCACCCTCACAAGCATAAATATCCAGAGGGAAGAGAGAAGTGGGAAGTGGAATACTGCCAAGCTAAAGGGGCTTGGCGATACCTTGGGTCTTCCATAGAGTTTCCCCAACAAAGTATAAAAGGAAGCCCACACAAGTTCAAGGTGAGCAGTCAGGAACAGAACTGCCGACTACAGCAAAAAGCCAACACTCTGCAGAGGAAGATCACAAACTCCACAGTCTCTCAAATGTCATCCATGATGTCCAGCAAACAACAAAATACTACTAGATATCATACCTTTGTGTGTGTTTATTATATATATATATATTCCAAGCAAAGAATAAAAGCAGAAAGTAAAATAAAAAGCAGCCATGAGATGATCTGGATTTATTAGGCAAAGATGATACAACTATTATAAATATATTCAGAGAATTAAAGAAAGGCATAGTCATAAGGAGTAAATGGGGAATCTCATCAGAGAAATGAAAATTTTTAAAAGAATGAAATGTCTGATCTAGAACCCAAACTTCAATAGCTACAATGAAAGATCCCTGAATGGAGTTAATACCAGGCTGGAGATGGCCAAAGAAATGGACATGCAACCTGAAGACTGATCTATAGACATTCTCAAAGCTAAAGAGGTGAGAGAGAAAGGAGAGGACAAATGAGTAGAGCCCCCGAGACTCGTGCAGCAACAGCAAACCATCTAGCACACACGCCATTCAGGCTCTGGGATGATGAGAATGGAGCAGAAAAAGTGTTTAAAGATATATTGGATGAACATTTCCCAATCGATGAAAAACGTCTACCTAGAGTTCCCAAAACTCAGCAACTCCAAGCTAGAAAGGGTAGACCCAAAGAAAGCCATCTGGGTACTTCATACCCAAGCTGTTGAAAACCAGACACAAGGAGAAAATTTAAAACCAACAAGAATAAAAAGGAGGCATTGCATCTAGGGAAGCAGTGGTATGAACGGCAGCTTTAAAGTGGTGGGAGAAACAACAACAACTACCATCCGAGAATTCTATGTCTGGGAAAAATGTCTTTCAAAATGAAGGTGAAAAGACATTTTCAGCTAAAGGAAAGCTGAGAGGTTTCTTTGCTAGCAGTTGCCGGCTACAAGAAATGCTCCAGGCTGTCCTTCTGGCAGAAGTGAAATGACACCAGCCGGAACCTTGGGTCTATAGGGAGAATGAAGAGCAGAAGCTAGAATTGCTGGGTGACTTGCCCCAGAGACCTGCCACTTATAAACTGCAGCAGAGGCAGATACGGAGCCCAGGGCCCCACTCCTTAGCCGTGTTCACTCCCTACGGGGCTGTGTGAGGAGGAACTTAGCTGGACTGTGAGCATGCCCTGTCGAAGTTACTTGGCAGGGAGATTTTCATGCTCGTTACAAATAGACCCAGAGCTCACATACATGAGGAAATGCCTCCACAGGCTGTGAGCTCTGGGAATTTGGGGTCCCAAATCTAGTCACAAGGTTCAAACACTTAAATCACCATCTCTTCTTTCACAATAGGAGCAAAGCAGCTCCTCTCTTCTGATCCCATGCGTCTTTTACTCTACCTACTTAAATTCATAAATTCCTCAAAACATACATAGAACTAGGAGTTTGAGAAATTGCAGAATAAATGGCAGAGACCCTAACAACTCAGAATCTCTGCCCTTCAAGTACGGAGACCTCTGTAAAACGTATTAAGTAAGTTATAATTGCATTTGAAGAGTTAAAGAAATGCAGAAAGGACAGAAATAATAGTGGTGAGAGGCAAATTTATCTGGTTTCTTACTTTAATGGTAAAGCTACTATTATCTATGATGAAGTTGATTTCAGATAAATATTCTTTATCGAGTTTTGGAAATTTGCTTCTCTGCAGGTTATTAGCACCTTATTAAGAGCTCCAGCCACGTGATGAACTTAAGCTAATGTCAGCTAATGTCCCACCCTGACCTCTGCCAGCACAAACTCATGAAAATGCAAGAGATAGTATAAAATATTATATAGATAGATTATGCCTATCTATCATTTCTAGCTAGATGTAAATCAGGCAACACCGGCTTTGCACGCCCAAAATCAAACTCCAGAATTTCTTTCTCCCCAAACCTGGTCCTTCTAAAGAACTTCCCTTATCAATAATTGGAAATTCCTTCTTTGAGATACCTAGGCCCCAAACTCAGAGTCTCCCTTGACTCCTCTCTTCTTAACATCCCACCTCCAACCCATCAGCAAATCTCAGCTTTACCTTTAAATTAGATCACGTTTACCAACTAGGGCCAATCCACGATTGTCTTTCTCCTAAACTGTTACAGTAGCCTCCTGTGGTATCTTGATTTCCTTCACTTCACACACGGTTTGTCTTTCACACAGCAAAATCAGAGTGGTCCAGAGTGGGGTTATCAAATGTTTCTTCTCTGCTCTGAAGTCTTCGGTGAATTTCCATCTCCCTAGAACTAAGAATCAGGGCATTTGTAACCCTCTACAAGGCCCTGGATGATCTTGCTCCCCTATACTATCTCTAACTGATATGGACTGAATTGTGGTCCCCCAGAATTCATATGGTGAAACCCTAAACCCCAATGTGACTGCATTGGGAGGTAGGGACTACAAGAAATGATAAAGGTTAAATGAAGTCATAAGTGTGGGGCCTTAATCCATATGACCGGTGTTCTTATGACAAGAGGAAGACATACCAGAGAGCTCGCTCTCTCTCTTCTGGCGCACATGACGACACAGAGAGAAGGCGGCCAGCTGCAAACCAGGAAGAGAGCTCTCACCAGAAACCCAACCAAAGGCATCTTGATGTTAGACTTCCAGCCTTCAGAATAGTGAGAAAATAAGTTTCTATAGTTTAAACCCCTCAGGCTGTGGTACCCTGTTATGGTGGCTTGAGATCATTCATACGCTGACCTAAGTTCTACTATGTTCTCCTGCACTCATTCAACTCCATCTGCACATCTGTGGGTCTCAACTTACCAGGCACACTCCTGCCTCCTTCCTTCCACTTGCTGTTCCCCTTTCCGATGATTTTCCCTCCAGATATCACCATGCCCTCGAGGAGTATGCCAAATAGTCTGTGATCCATCAGTATTTTCTAAAGGGATGAACTTTCCACATTCTTTTTTTCAATTCTGTCACAAATGCTGGAGCATAAGTAGCTCTTCATTCCACAATTATCCCGGCAGCTTTGTATCCGTGAGAACGCCTCCTGCCATCCTCTCAACCCCTCCCTGACTAGGGAGAAGAGAGAGGCTACTGCCTTATATTCAAGCTTAATCAAGGAATTACTGTTATTTCCACTTGAGCTGGTTGTCTGGGTAAAGGGGCAACCATCTGTTGTCTTTGTCTAATTAAAGGACTCGCTTTTTAGGGGATGCAATTTGCAAGTTTGAGGAGAGCAAAAGTTGAGTGTTAAAAAAGGAAATAAAAGCATTCCACTAATAGTGAACAGGGATTTGATGATGGGTACAGAACAGAGAAAAGAGGAAGAGGCCAAAGGGGAGGAGACGAGGGCCAAGACACTCATGGAGGGCTGGAAAGTGTTAGCACAAAAAAGACGCAAAAAAAAAAAATTAACAAAAAGTGTTACACGAAATTTTAGGATGGGTTTGACTGTGATGTGAGACCTCTGATCTGTCTCCTTGTTATCCCCATTTACACAGGAGAGTTTTTGTATGTTTGCGTTTATTTAGAGGGGAATGAAGGAAACTGATGATTGCAAGCTTTTTTGTTCTTGGTAAGGAAGATTGGCCCTGAGCTAACATGTGTGGCACCCTTCCTCCATTTTGTACGTGGGATGTTGCCACAGCAAGGCTTGATGAGTGGTGCATGGGTTTGTGCCCTGGAGCCAAATCCGCAAACCGGTCCTGCTGAAGCAGAGTGTGCAAACTCAACCATGACGCCATTTGGCCGCCCGATTTCGAGCTGTTTTAACATGAGAAGAATGGGGCCAACGCCCAAAGCACTGGTGGACATCCCCAAGCTGCACTCTGGAAACTAGAGCTTGGAGCCAGAGGTGACGAGAAGAGGTCCAGCACCTGGGAATTCACATAAATTATAGGGATAACACGAGATTACTCTAGGGTGTAGAATATGGGCGTGTGTGAATTTCATCTTAAATTTAGGGGCAGAGTTGCCATTTAGATTACAGTATAAATAGGCAAAGTAGACAGACATTAATTAAATAAAGAGTAGAATAGAAGATAGAGCTCAATTCTTTTCCTTTGACTGTATGAAAATGCACAATTCATCATATCTTAATTGTACAGTGTAAGAAACATTCACACATCTTTTCCCAATAGGACCGGTTTGAGCATGTCACACACAGGTAGCTATGAATCCCAAAAAGCAGCCACTCTCCGAATGGACAATTCACTTTGATAGCTTACAGTGTAAAAAGCAATCATATTTAGGAATATTGGGTAATTCCCGACAATATCTTTTTCCTAAACAATAAAGATAAAGTTACTTGAATTGTAAATGAAATTTAAACATACCTTTTTATATTCATGTGAATGTTAATGATGATAATGGTACCACTATTTTAGAGAACAGGAAATTCAAATTTCTGAAAATCAAGAAGGAAAAGCACATTTTAATTATTCATAAACTGCATTTATTTATGTTGTTAAGCGGCACATATTTTCTTCCACAAATCTGTTATTTTAAATAGTTCTTTGTTATATCAATATTTTCACTTAAAAATTAAGAAACACATTTTTTCAAAAAATGTGAGATAATCTTATCCAAAAATATTACCCACATCTGCCTCTCTAAATTACTTCATGTATTTGAATGTCTTATCGGCATAATGAAGAAAGGCAAGCTAACAGAGGAGGCATCGTGACTGCTGTAGGCTGTAGCTTTCATGTACATAGTGGGGGCGTGAGACACCCTTCTTTTTATGTGGACGGTGGTCAAGTGCAGAGGATGTGGCTTTAAAGTCTTTGCTGCTCTTCCACACCCTAGATTTGTGATGAGGCATAGACTGTTAGTTATTGGTAAAATGCACTTTTTTTCTCTTCTTTTATAGTAACTCATACTGGTGAGAAAGAATGTTTGGGGCTTAGCAGTGTACAATCACAATGTTTTCTAAGACTGCAGTGGCCTGGGCAAGCAGAGGTATTTATAATGCTTAGTTATAATAATAATAATAGAGGTAATATGTAATATCCAAGAATGTACTAGGCAAATTTAAGTAATTTCTCTCTTCTTAGTTTCCAAACAGCCTCACAAGATATGCAAAGTAGGTATTATCCCCATGCTAAGATGATTAGCTGAAGCACTTTCATGATTAAAGTGAAGAGAGAAAGTTTAAGGCCATAACATTTGGAGGATTAAAATTACAAATATCAAGTCATCAGAGATGAAAATGATGATGGTGGCGATGATGATGAAAATGATAATATTAATAGTGATAATGATAGCAATGACATTCACTGTGTCATAGTAACGTCAGACACTGTTGTAAGAGGTGCCATACTCATTTCCCATTTTAGGGATGAGCAAAGTGAGTCTCCAGAGTTTAAGTAGCTTGTCAAGCACATGCAGTTATAGACCAGAGCAGAGGCTTTCAAAACCAGTAAATCAGAGAGGCTGTAGGGTGAACTTCCGGAAAGATACAGTATGAATGATGATGAATGAGATTCTGGTGGGAATCTGGTGATTGAGGCAAGAGAGTACTTCGAAAGCATAGCTGTTGTTGAATGATGGGTATAAAATAAATCCTAAGGGGGCAGTGGACAGTATAAAGCGTGTCAGTCCATTCTTGAACAAGGAAGTCGAGGGAAGTCAAGGAAGCGGAGAGCAGAAAAAGGAGCAGAGATTGGTGAAATTTATGCAGGAGAAATCATCAGCAGATTTTATTTTATTGTCCTTTATTTGCATAATGGTATTTAAAAAATGCTACATTATTAAATCTTTACCATTTTGATGCTCTCGTCTAACTCTTCTCGTGCAAAGAAGGGCGAAATGGATGAGTCGAATCACTTCCACAGTACCAGAGACTATAATAAAGCAGTATGAGAAAAATGAGTAATTAGGATGGAGTTTCTTCAATTTTTATTCTCTCTTCTGTGCCAAGGCAAAAAGGATTCTAACAGCATGCCAGAGGAGGCTGAATTTCTTCAAACCAATCTGGAAAACACAAATGTTTTAGATAATAGGTGCACTCTAATCCAAATGCCTCACGTTATAGAGCAAATAGCAGTCAGTTCTCTATCATTAAAGGTCTAGGGGCCGGCTCCGTGGCCGAGTGGTTAAGTTCACGCGCTCCGCTGCGGTGGCCCAGGGTTCGGATCCTGGGCACGGACATGGCACTGCTCGTCAGGCCACGTTGAGGCGGCGTCCCACGTCCCACAAATAGAAGGACCTGCAACTAAGATAGACAGTTGTGTACAGGGAGGGGTTGGGGAGATAAAGCAGAAAAAAAAAAAAGTTCTAATTTATTATCTATTCTCTACACCATTGAGATCTCTTGATTCTTTTCTTGGAGCCTGGATCTTAATGATCACTCTGACAGCATCTGCAGTAGAGAGAAAGACAATAATTAGTATATTTTTCATTTAGTGAAAACTTCCTGTAAGTAATCTGGTGATGAAAATGATGTTTTAGGTTAAATAGCATCCAGAGTTCCACTGATCATGGTAGCCCTGTTCCCTTACAGTCAGGCACTGTTAGTGCTGGAATCCACCACCAGATGCGGAAGGAGGTGAGGCGTTCTTCCCAGACGGCTGCCGGTGGCTCTCTGACCCCAGATCCGGGCGTCCGTTAGATATTCTAGTCACACAAGGAAGGCACTCCTGAAAGAGTACAGAAATATACACCACGTGTCAGAGTCCTATTGCTGTGAGATGGAAGAGACAGCTGGACGCTAGGGGCCCTTTAAAACATCTCTTCTACTAGAATGGTGATGAGATCTGCCATTTTCACTTTGTGCTTCTCCTCAAACATTGCCTGCAGGAGGGGCTTTCTGGGAGCCAGTGGAGCAGCTGCTGCTTGGCAGAGGGAAGGACTGAGGACTCAGCGCTCACAGAAGCAGCCTGCTTCTCCTGCTCCCTAGGGCCAAGTTAAGTCTCTCCCCCCTGCCAAGGAACAGCCTCCCTCCTGCATCCTGCAGGAGAACTGGATTGCAGAGCGGGATGAGCACAGAGGTTGACTTCTGCCTTGCCAGGCTCCTCTGCCCAGATCAACGCTTTGCTTCCCGCCACAGTTGCAGTCCTCACATATTTGCTGTTGGCTCCAGCTCCTGTGTTCCCTTATTTCCTCACATCAGCACTACACGTCTGAAAGTGTCAGATGCAGCTTGTTCCTCCTCAAAGCTCTCGACGTTGCTGGGTCATGAAACCTGAGAATTCCTTTCTACTTGGGGCATCCGGCACACAGAATGGACCACATTTGCCGTGTTTATCTTATTATTTATTATAAGGATCCTGTTCTAAGTAATTTCAGTATTTGAAATCTTAGTAACGTTTGTGTAATTCTTTACAAAAAGAAGTTTCCTAAATAATCCCGTTTAATTCTCAAAATAACTCTTTGGCATAGGAAGGCAGGATATTATAATTTCTGTTTTGCTAATCGATCCATCAATTAATCCATACCAGCAAAAAGCTACACTTTACTACATCCATAATTGAGAACTTCTTCTTCCCCATCATGCTAGCCTTCTCCTTCTCGTGTGACTGTTACTTCTTTATAGAGGTTGTTATTCTCATTCCAATCCCCATCAACCAGTCTTGAAAACTCAGCATCAATTAGAACTCTTCCATTTCCTTTACATTCAACATCCAAATGCCAAGTTTTGTGGACATTGACAAACCATAGCCTCCCTTTTCATCCTGAGTTTAGTTCCCTGCCGTCTCTCACTTATGCTCTCAAACTGTTTCCCAGGTGCCAGAATTTTCATACCATACCTCCTTGATGTAACTAATTTTTCTGAAGTACAGCTCTGATTATGTCACTCTCCTGGTTCTTGGGTCTTCAATGATTCTCCACCTGCCCCTGAATATAATATAAATTCTAATGTGATATTCAAGGCTTTCCATGACCTGACGAAACCTATTTTTGTAGAATTGATATTATTTTTTCCTTAAACATTAGGTAGAAGTAATCAATGAAGTCATCTGGGCAAGAAGTTTTTGCTCCTCTTGTACCCTCAGCTAATGTTTTTAGCTCACCATGCTGACACACCACACAGGGGAGACCCCTTTACGTGCTCTTGCTTCTCCCGAGTATTCCTGCTTTTGCTTGTTACTTGGTGTTTACAGAGTGGTGAGAGCAGGGGGACACTCTATTGTCTTGATTCTGACTCAGTCCCAAGTAGGCCCACTGTGCCAGGTCTTAGGGTGTGGGGTAGGTTTTCTCAGTGATTTGGAGCTCCTCTGCAAGGCAACCAGACCTTGTGCTCTGGGGTCAACTGGATTTGCTGACCCTTCCTCAGCAGTTTAAGTTTTTGTTCCTTAAGACACAAGAGCCCAGACTGGCTTTGTGCTTTTCCTATAGCACAGCCACTCCCCTCATCCAGACCTGCACTACCTGTCCAGTCTCCCATCAAGCCCCCAACCTTTCTAGTGAGTACCTGGTAGAGATCCTTGGAAAAGGGACTGAGAGTGGATCCTCTTTGTCTGAAGCTCCCATGGTTTCTATATTCTCACACTAGGCCACTGCAAAGCACTGAATGCTTGTGCCCTGCCAAAATCCTTATGTTGAAATTTTAACCCCCAATGTGATTTATTAGGAGGTAGGGCCTTGGGAAGGTAATGAGGTCACGAGGGTAGAGACCTCATGAATGAGAGTAGTACCCTTATAAAAGAGACCCAAGAGAACCCCCTCCAATTTCCCTCATTAAAGATACAATGAAAATACGGCAGTCTACAACCTGGGAGCAGGCTGTCACCAGAACCTGACCAGGATGGCACCCTAACCTCAAAATTCCAGCCTCTAGAACTGTAAGACATTAATTTCTGTTGTTTATAAGCCATTCTGTCTATGGCTCACTATGGGTCACCAGACTCACTAAGACACCCACACTTGGCAGTCAGGACTCTAAAAATTCCAGCTGAATCGCTGTTACCCACTTGTATGGCCCCTGGCATCAATTTCTCCCATGCTCTGCTGCAGGTAAGTAAATATTCCCATCTCACCTCCTGGGAGGGGCCTGTCTTTTCTCGGATTTTCCTGGTAGCACTGCTGCTACAGGTCTCTTTTGATTTCAAGGAAACTATGATTTTGTAGTTTTTCTGGCTTTTTTTCCAGTTAGGTAGACATGCATTCCAACTTTTGTAATCCTAGCCAGAAGCAGAATCCCATTTTTTGAGGGTAACCAGGACAAAAATTGGCAAGCAAATAAACCAGATTTATGTTTATTTATATATTATTTACATTTAAGCTAATACATTGAGAGTTGGATAATGTTTTCACCTTTAATATAATATCAGCGTTTGATTATATATCCTCATCACCTTACCAAGCAACGTGTGCATACCAGGTTAATAAGGGACAAATGAAAACTGTTATAAAAAAGATGATGGTAAAAGATTCAGATTTTCAAACTCTGGTTCTATTATAGTCTCAATAATACAAACTGTCAATGCTTTCTTTCCATGTTTCACTATTACAAAAACAAAGCTGTCAATGTACAAGTTTGCATTAAATGACAGCTCTTGAGTTTCCAGAAAATGATCTCTCAGCAGACATTCCAACCGTTCCAGTTTCATAATGCCCCACCTATCTCAATTTTTTTAACCTCCTTTAATAGTTTCCTTCATTGCAATTCATCTTTTACCTAAGATAAGCTTTTTCCTGTGCATGACTCAATTTTGGAAATGTGCGTTTCTCTTTAACAGCGATTTTGTTGTTATTTAAATTCGCAGAACTGACACGGAAATTCTTTGGTCAGCATTTTCCCTGCCTGATTGAGAGTTGGAGGAAGGAAAGGGAGGATGGGGAGGTGATGAAAGGGTATTCAACCACTCTATTGTTGGAGTCTAAAATTTCCACGCACTTGAAACACCCCATTGATACTCACACTCTGAAAATAGAGACAGGCGGTGCCCAGGCAACAGAGGGATTAATTGTAATTGCTAACTTCTTTTGAGTACATTTAACCAAGTAACAGAAGTGCATTGCCTCTTTCCATGAATTCCTGAGCCTGCTAGCAGGCCTTGTTATATTACTCCTGGGTGAGAAGAAAATCATGTGGGAGCAGCAAGAGCAGCTCATGGAGAAAAATTACCATTTTATATTTATTACTTTGGCTAGTTTAAGTGCCATAGGAATAGACTCCCTAATGCATTAAAGAGCAATTCCCCAACAATTTGACTCTGTTGCTTGGTAAACTATTTAGGAACCATCTCTGTCGGCTTTTAAAGGCACATGCCATCCTATTTTCAAAGGTTATTTTAGCGGTTTCTCAAAATGATATAAATAGCACAATCTCCCTCTTCAGATTAAAGAAATATGAGCTATTCTGCGATGAAGTTTGTATTCTTGAAAAAAAACATACTGGGTTTTTCCTTGCTCAGTATTTTTCATTGCTAAGCTCTGGTGCAATTCCATTTCATATCTTGGATATGATGCTAATCTTGGAGTTCAGCTTTGCTTAGTTGCGTAATCAGATAATAGGGTTTTCTTGAAGCCACAACTTGGAAGATAGCAGATACTTATCTTTGACAGAGTTCTAGATACTGGGTAAATTTTGTTCCATAGAGGCACTGCCAGGTCTGCTTGCTGGAGAACAGCGCAGTCGCCATTAAATATGAAATTCACTCAGGGTACTTTCATCGTGGCATGCCCTGGGATTTATTTAATGTGAAATGAAATATAGAATCTACATTATGATATTTCCTTTGTATAACTAGATGAAGTAGTAACGAGGAGCCATTTTGAGGTGTATTTACCCGAATGACATATTCCTAAAAAAATTAACTAATACCTCAAGGCAATTTGAATCCTGGATCAGCTGGAGCTACTGGTGTTCAGGGTTTTTATTTACCGATCATCTGAGGGCTTATTGCTCCAAGAAAATTTATCATTGCATTAGTATTTTTATCAATTGCCCTCCTTTTCTTCAGTGAGCTAATTATGGTAAGTACATCATAATGGAGAAATCAAGTAAAGTAGGAGATTTTCTTATCATTTTTCTCTAACTCTTGGAAGATGTGTGGCCTTTTAAAAAATATATTCAAATAAATGTATTCACTAGAGAACAGAACGAATGTGATTCTGGAGAACTGTGTCAGAGATTAATTCTTCGCTTTTTCTTAGAATAAATTGTCTGAATTTTTAATATTGTTCATTAATCTATAACTATTATGTAATGCTACTGTGTTATTGTCTATTATCATTTTTGCATTTCTAGGCATTAAATAGAGGCTTCTGTATAATATGCTGGATAAAGAAAACCAACTATATATTCAAGTAGTAGTTGGCATATTGGATTTGGTGGCATGTGTCTTTTTATGTGAATCTTGTTATAGTGAGCATAGTTTTTTCTGCTAGTAAGGAAATTAAGCATATTTTATTCTACTGTAAACTTCTTGAAAATTGGGGCCTTATTTATCTTTGTATATTAAGTACTTAACGTTATAACTAGCACATAATTAGTGTTCCAGAAATGTTTACTAAGTAAATGAATTATTGGGTGAATGGTGGATGCAAAAATCTTCAATTTCATTGCATGAGGGCCCTATGAGGTCTGAATGTGAAGAAATTGTCTTTAATTAGCAACATCATTGAGGACATTAATCTGCAAGGTAGAGATACGTGCTATGGAGAGGTTTTTATTATCTTCTCCTCCTGAATAGCCTTGAAAATATGCAGTACAAGTTTTTATTTACTTGATATATAGTACTTTGCTTCACAGAAAAAATACACATTTTTAAATGTATGTAATATTAGATACGATTCTTTTCACAAAAAACTCAAATTCTCAAATTTAAAACCAAAGGTATATTATTATTAAGTTATTAAGTGGGATGTCTGCCCCCCCATCCTCCAAGGTATACAATTTGGTATAATCTATGAACAAGACTGTGTAACTTCTTGGATTATCTATTTTACTCTGAAAGTCAGCAAAATCCACATTATCTTTCTATATTAAAAATCAAAACTGCTGTATAATGCAGTAAAATGCACATTCTAAAACTTGGTTGACCGATAAGACTTCAAATGAATAGTCAAATCAGAATAGGCCAATTTTGGCCATGAAGTTAGAGGCATCTAGGAAATGCTAGTTTGTTTCCTTCTGCCTGGAGTTACTTCAATGGAATTGTGAGAAAACACTGGTATGATGCAAAAACTGGGGATCTGAAGAACTGGGTTCAAATCTTACTTATTCTTCTTGACAGTATGAACATGAGTGGCTCTTCTAACATATCTGAGGCACCACCGTCTCATGTGTAAAACTGGAACAAGAATGTCTTATCCACAGGTGTTTTGTGGGTATTAAAATAAATACCTGTGACATTCTTAGCCCAGTGGATGTCATGTATTAGCACTCACTAATAGTTGAACATCCAGTTGAATGTCAGATCAACTTTCAGTTTACTTTCCTCTTAGGACCCTGTCACTTGCATTAGAATGTGGCACTATTCGTGCACTCTTGTTGACGAGATCATGACTATGAAGAGTCCCTCTCGTCGTTCATTGCCCTGGTAAACAAGTCCCTTATGTTTTCCCAATGAGCTCTATGTAAATAAATGCACTAATAAATTGATAAATCTCAGTTCTCTCTACTGCACTTTATTGAGGGGTCCCTGAAACGTTGAAGAACTGATGAACTCTTGGCTAAGTGAGGAGAATATTTGATGGATTCTGACATTGCTTTATTATTCTGGAATGTTCAAAAACATGTGCAGCAAGTACATGGCAAATTGGCCATTTCCAACAGATTTGGTGCATTTTTAAACTTTAGTGGCACAAATGATAAAAGAAATTTAATCTGACTGTTGATTTTACGTTCAACGGGAAACCCAGTCAGCCATTCCTATGCTCTCAAATGATGTTTCTTGTTTCTCTGGGCAACTTTGATATTCTTCTTGGCCATTTTCAATCTCTAAATTTTAAATATGTAAAAGCCCCTAGCTCACTGGCTTATCACATTCCTAAGCCTAATCGCCACTAATTC
Source organism: Equus asinus (assembly GCF_041296235.1). Classification (NCBI taxonomy): domain Eukaryota; kingdom Metazoa; phylum Chordata; class Mammalia; order Perissodactyla; family Equidae; genus Equus; species Equus asinus. The sequence goes on along the minus strand of NC_091790.1, from coordinate 26,441,760 downwards.
AGATTTGTTTCCTTCATTATATCTACTTACTGTACTTCTTGTCCTGGTCTTACTCTTCTACTCCCTGACTTTGTGCTAGAGGTTCCTTCACAGGTATGAATGAGTGGTGACGTGTGCAGGTGACTGGAAGGACAGGAGACCATGTCCTGCTGCAGTGAGGCATGGCCCCGGGAACACGGCTGATGATTTTTAGAGTTGGTACGGAGACAGCCACCAGGCTTTCTCATATTCCTTTCGCTAACTTCTTTCCTCTTTCCTAATTCTTCCTAATTCTCCCCCACGCTCCCCATCTCTCTCCATTTCCACTTCTTGCTCACTTTTACAGTCTTTTTTATCTTCTCCTTCTATACCGCTTTAGTTTTGTCTTACTGATTCACTCTAAGTTCATTAACTGGTCCATAATCTCTGTTCCCATCTTCTCAAGTTATAAAAAAAAAGACCTCACAACCACAGAGACTTACGGTTTAAAACATAAAGATTCAAAACATAAAGAAATATTTAAACTCCCAAGGATGCCTTTCTGAAAACTTGTTTTGAACCCTAAATTGAAACTTTGCTACTACCCCCATGAGGAGTGGGCTGAACAATACTACTTTTTTGAGGGGAAGTTAATTTGACTCTTTGAATGTTCTGGTGCAGTCTTCCTGATAGAATTAAATATGGTTTTGCCTGCAGGTTCTTCCTACCATATGGTGTCGCAAAGTTAATACTGCATGAGTTAAGTGCTTTCCAAAAAAAAAAAAAGAAAGAAAGAAATGAACAGGAAATGCATTATCCATTTGTTATTTTGTTATTAGTCTCAGTCTATTAATATTATCAATGTTAGTCTCGGGCACAGGTGTTTGTAAATATGTATATGTGTGTGCAAGATATCTTTTTAACGGTAGTGGCTGTTTAGAAATTAAGAGTAATGTAGCATTTTTAAGCAAGCCTTTTTATATACTTTATTCATTGATCCCTCATTCAGGCTGTAGAAAAAACAAAAGTGAAAAAAAACACACACACACACAAAGAAAACACTTTCCTGGTCCACAAGGATGCTTATTTCATGGGGAAGTTTTCCTTTTCTTCCATCCAGCCTGTCAATCCTCTTCAACAGCGTCCCTCTGGTCAAGGAATTTATTCCCTCATCTCCTAAGCCAAGTGGCTGGCTGCCCCTGGTGGATTTGGGGTGCTTAGCGTTGTCACAGATGTGAACACCCAGTGAGGCTGGGTCATGAGGTGGAGTTCAGAGGGGTCTTGGCATGGCCATGAGACGTTCTCCAACCAGCCACGAGTCTCTCAACTCTCAGTTCCTGATTTCCTTTCCTGCCATCACCTACCTCCTCCTCCCCTACTCAACCACACTTCCTACAAATGCACACCATTTATGTTGAATTCACAGTCATTAATATCATTGAGTAGACTGTGCAGAGAGAGAAAGAAGTAAAGAAATACATTTAATTCTAATCAGGATGCCACCTTACACAGTCATGAGTCAGATGCTTAATAAGTCACAGCAATTTCTTTTCCTCTTGTTCAGAAACTGCCCGTTAAAACTTCGATTATGATTTAATGATGAGACGGAAGTAAGCTATGAGGAACAGATAGCTCATTATCCGGGTCTTCCTCGAAAGACGTGATTTATACTCATCTAAGTAAGTGAACTACTTCCTTCTCCGTGCTCTCAGAGCATCTTTTATGTTGACCAAGACACCTTAACATTTCTTAAGCTTCACTAAGCCTTAGTTAGGTTTCTTCCTGACTATACACCTCTACCTTCCCTTTTCTTAAAGCATTATTTTAGAAAATCTACAAATGTAAATTCTTTCTCTACTCCTTTGAGATGTAAAACTTCTCGCAGCCTCTTGCCAGTTTTACAACAGGATTGTCTTTCTTAAAGACCTGGGAGTTTTCCCTTTGAAACGTGATCATCAAGACAGATAGAGCCCCATCTCCCAGTCTCTGTGGGAAGTTAGGGGCCTCCTCCTTAAGAGCCAGTTAGCAAACACAGATGGCCTCATCTCATTGACCAACCTCGCCCAATGTCCTCCAGCGTTTTCCCACTAACCCACTCCAGCTTAAAATCTCTCCTGACTTTTGTTTCAGTGGAGTTGAGTTCAATCTCTCTCTCCTATTGCAATAGTCTCGAATAAAGTCTTCCTTGTGTGTTTAACTCCACAGAGTGCAATTTTTATGATGCAAACAGTGAGAAAGATAATTACTGGCCTGTGAGACTGTTTGCTCAAGTCAACATGAGCCCTGAGGTCTGAAAACCTTCATCTTTGTATCCTCCAGAAGGGTCCCTATAGTCAATGCTCATTGAATAGTACTTTTAAAAGTGAGTAAAAGACAAAAATATAGCAAGTATCTCAAAGAGATCCTAACAAATACAAACATTTAAGCACTGCATTCTCGGCCTGGAATTCCTCCACTTCTTCTTATGTACCAAGCAGCTCAAGGTGTCATAGAGGTAGCTGTTGAGGATGAAATAAGGTAACAGAACCCAAACCTCTCCGTGGACTAGATATCAGAAATGAAATAATGAAAAAGTTTAAAAAGCCACAAATACTCTTTGGTTGAATGGTATCTTTGGTTCTAGATATGAAAGAACCTTTATCACTTCCCATGAGAAAGTCACTTGTCTCCTCTGACTAGTTTTATCATCCGGATCTGGAATCAGAGATTTCTAGAACTAAAAGAAGCCTAAAAAGGATCGAGTCCAAAACGCTGGTTGTACAGAGGGGAAAGTGGAGCCCTGAGGATTGATGTCCTTCCTCAAGGTCACAGAATTAGACCTCCTACCCTTCGTTTAGAGCCTTTTCACCAAATTGTACTAATCCATATGGAGCCGGGAAAAAATACCATGCAGCTAGTTTTAAATATTACTAATCCTGACTCTATTGTTGAATGTCAGCACAGTTATATTAAGTTATAATATATTTACAATAATATGTATGTGTTTATAATATTTACAATATTATAATCATTGCCCAATTCATAGCACATTAAATTCCCTCTTCAAGTTTATCTGAGTTCAAGATAGTTTCATAAAATATATTTTAATATATCCAAAACTCTATGAACTTTTTTCCACTCTATATATAGCAATTTCATTTTTAACTTTATATGATTTTATAGAATTTTAAATATCAACACAAAATTGATAACAAAAGGAAAAAGAAAGCACCATCACAATTGATCAAAATCTCTTTTTTTTTAATTTTTGAACAAGATTAGCCCTGAGCCAACTGCTGCCAATCCTCCTCTTTCTGCTGAGGAAGACTGGCCCTGAGCTAACATCCCTGCCCATCTTCCCCTACTTTATATGTGGGACGCCTACCACAGCATGGCGTGCCAAGCTGTGCCATGTCCGCACCGGGGATCCGAACTGACGAATCCCGGGCCGCCGAAGCAGAATGTGCGCCCGCTTAACCCCTGCGCCTCCAGGCCGGTTCCTGATCAAAATCTCTTTAGAGAAGATACTGACAATATGCAACTTGTGAATTTTACTTCTATAACTTTTTTTTTTTTTAAAGAAAGCCATTGACGTCCCATAGGGCACCCAGCAATCCTCTCCTAGTGCCTGAGCCCTTTTGGAAATGCAATCATTGCTGAAGCGCAGGGGCACCAGTAACATAAAGACATTTCCGCAGCTTTTAATTAACTCGCAGGGTTTTCTTTCAGAGAGCGCATTGTTTTAGGAGTAGCAATTACAAGCTATTTTGGCTCCCTCATCTACTCTTGTGTTTCTGACTGTCTCTCTTCGATTTAAGAGAGGGAACAATTAGGTTTGGAAAAGGGTAATGATAGGGTTCTGGGTTCATGATTCTTACTCAGCCCTGGTTCTGAGTCACCGTGATCCTAGAAACAAAAGGAAGGGCGTTGGGAGCATGATTTCCACTGAGATTTTTCCATCACAATTTCAGGGCATTTATCTTTGACCCACGTCTCTTCTTTCTTAGTTCAAAAAAGTCATCTTATAGGCAAAGCTGTGAAAAATTTCTTCTCTATAGCTAAAGATTCTTGATGAAAAAAAATGTGAAAACTCTTCAGAAAAGGTGACAGCACAGTGGCCCTTTTCTGTTGATCATTGAGAGGAAACCCTGCATGACACATGCAGTGACGCTTTTCTGATGTGTTTCCTTGTTTTCACTGGAATGTGCTTTTTCTTACTTAATACTCTCCATCCAATATTCTTATACAAGACTAAATGATGCTTCCTTCTTTAGTGGCATTTATATCTTCACTTATTTATAATGTCATCATAACATTTCTAAGTCATTTCTTAGCCAAGGTGTTAATATTCAACACCCTCAACTTCTCTATTTTCTGATTTATGTTTGGTTTTTAATTTTTTTGCTGTTGTTTTAGTGAGGAAGATTGGCCCTGAGCTAACATCTGCTGCCAACCTTCCTCTTTCTGCTTGAGGAAGATTGTCACTGAGCTAACATCTGTGCCAATCTTCCTCCACTTTATGTGGGATGCTGCCCAACGTGGCTTGACAAGCGGTGCTAGGTCCACGCCCAGGATCCGAATCTGTGAAGCCCCAGCTGCCAAAGAAATGCACGTGAGCTTAACCATTATACCACTGGGCCAGCTGTGTTTGTTTGTTTATTTGTTTTTTAAATTCTTTTTTGTTCTGGCCTCTTACTACAACCAATATTTTAGATCGTTATTCCAGTTTTCATTTAAATGATCCTTTAAGAGTTGGTATATCATTGTCCACTAATTTTTAAATAAAAGCATCAGGGTTTCTGCTTGGAAAGAAACAAAAATCTAACTTTACAGACATAGGAAAGAATATTTACTCTAAAATATTCTGGGCTTCAACCACTGATTAAATACCAGGCTTGTTAATATTTTTTAATTTTAGTTTTGCTCCTCTTTTGCTTTTCTATTTTACATGCATGTGTATAACCTTATTGATATATGTCACTTTGCTAATTTCAATCTCCTAATTTAAAGCCATCTCAAAATCGTTCAAAAAATGGTAGTAGTGAAGTAAAATTTGAACAACTATTTCAGAAGCACTCTGCAATGCTTTACCCTGGAACTATTTATCATTGATACTTATTATAAAATGAAGATAATGATCCATTAATTTTTTAATTGCAGACATTTTATTTGTACTATACGTGGTTTTTGAGCTAATTTTACAAAACATTTATCACAATGCCATCAAATACTTTGTTAAAATCCTAATTTATAACATCTGTGCCATTCTTTTTAATAACAGTTTTATTATGATAATTCACATATTGTATAATCACCAATTTGAAGTGTGTAATCCAATGTTTTTTAAGTATATTCATAGATTTGTGCAACCATCACCTCTACAAATTCTAGAATATCTTCATCATCCCAAAAAGAGACCCCGTACCTGTGAGTTGTCACTCTCCATTTCCCACCAGCCCACCCAGCCCTAGGCAATCACTAATCTACTTTCTGTCTCTACAGATTTGCTTGTTCTGGACATCTCATATAAATGGAATCATAAAGTAAGTGGTAGCTTATGACTGGTTTATTTCACTTTGTATAATGTTTTCAAGGTTCATTCATGTTGTAGCATGCACCAGTAATTCATTCCTTCCTGTTGCCCAATACCATTCCATTGGATAGATAGACCACATTTTATTTATCTATTTATCAGTTGGTGGACGTCAAGTGGGACAAACAACTGGTTGGGTTGTTTTCACCTTTTGGCGATTATGAGTAATGTTGCTACGTACTTTCATCTACAAGTTTTGTATGGACATATGTTTCACTGTCTTGGTTATACACTTGGAGTCAATTGCTAGGTGACATGAAGACCCTATTTTAACTTTTGGAGAAATTGTTAAGACTGTTGTCTAAAGAGGCTGCATCATTTTGCGTTCCCCCAAAAATGTATGTGTTCCATTTTTTTCACATCCTTGCCAACACCTCTTACTAAAAGTCTTTTTTATTATAGCTATCATAGTGGATGCGAGGTGGCACCTTATTGTGGTTTGGATTCACATTTCCCTGAGAGGTAATGAAGTTGGGCATCCTTTCATGTGCTTATTGCCCATTTGTATATCTTTGTGGCATCCTTTTAATCAACTAATTTTGTAATTCTATGAAAAAATAACTTTATTTTGCTCTTTGAAATTTTTCTATTTTAAATTTCTCATTCCAGTTAACACAAAATATCTTTATTTGATTCCTATTAAAACATCTCACCCTATATTCGCAAGAATAAAATGGATTCTTTATTAATATCTAATATCTCATGTTCAAGTCCCTTTCAAATTATGCTGTCTACAATTTTTACTGATTCCATTCTTAGCAATCTTATATGCTCCAGGATTTTAGTTAGAATTTATTAATTATTTTTATTGCAAATAGATGAGTCAGTCCATATTTTGCGTATTCCAGTCATTTGTATGTGTCATAGAACCGTGTGGATCTGAGCAATCAGGTTTGTAATCTCAGGTGGTTTCTGCAAACTTCACCTGAAAAAAAATCTGCTGGAAGAAGGTAAACTCATGTATCAATTTATCCCACAAATATTTATTATTGTCAACGCTTGAAACTCAATTTTTAAAATCATTGAACATAATCTCTATTTTCAAATTAGGAGCTGAGAGCCCAGACTAATGCAACTTGCAGAAAGTCTGCTTTACAAACACAATGAGAGACAAGCATTTATGGAACCTTACACAGTGCTACACTGTGAGATGGGCAGATTTATTATTCCCAATTTTCAGATTAGCAAGCATGTTGCAGAAAGGTTGTACAACTAGTCAAAGGCTATACAACTAGTAAAGGTTCAGGTAAGACGTTGATCCAGTCTTATATATCCACTGCAATATAGTGTCTCTTCTATGTTTTACTGTCTCTTTAGGCTTGAAAAGATCACATTGAAAATTAAGTAAGATAAATTAATCAAGACTGAGGGTCTGTGAATATAGCCTTCAAGGTTCAGCTCAAATGTTACCCTCTTTATGACACCTCTCTTCCTTTTAGTCAAAATACAGCAGTTCTTTCTCTTTGCCTGCAAAGAGTTTTATTTGAATCTCTTTTATACCACTCCTGACTGTCAGATCATAGTTAGTGAACAGAACTGTATCTCCTTGAGGGTGGGAACTGTCTCATTGACTTTGCTGTTTAATCTCTAGCTGCCTGCCTCGAACACAGCAGGTGTCCAATACAGGTTTACCTAACTAAATTAAACTGTGAGCATGCAAATATTGGTTGATTCAAAGGGAACTCATTTTCAAGAACTGCAAGTTCTGATATATTGCAGTTGGAGAAACACTACAAGCTATCCCAAGAATCATTGCTGTATTTAGACAGCTCTTCTATGTTCTTATTCCCCCGATTCTCTTCGTTCTGTTGTGAAAAGTTTACAAATGCTGAAAAGCACAAATATTTCAGTCACTTCCCTTCAATCTGGATTCAAATCTTCACCTTAACACCAAGTAACGATGAGACCTTGAGTAATTTTTAATCTCTTTAAATCTCAATGACCTCATCTCTAAAATGGGAGTGTCGATACTAACTTCACAGTGTTGAAAATCTGAGACTAGTTAAAGATTAAATAAAAAGGTGTCACAACTCTCTCAGTACAGTTTCTGTCCCTGAGCAGATACTATTAGTAAGGATCATCATCATTATTCCTCACTGGTTCTATAAGAGCAAAAGTTTTTAATTACTTTTATATTAGATAAATATAAGAGTTTCTAGACTCTATAGCTCTCAGTTCCCAAGTGTCATACCCCTAAAAGGAAGACAAAGACTTGAAAAGCACTAGACATTGCCTTTTCTAACAGAAAGAGATGGCTTTTTATTCTAGACATAATAACCATCCTTTGGAATTCTCAGAATCCAAGGGCTCTGTAGAATGACTCCCTCTCTCCCAGGGAAGCAAAGATAAGATTGGGAAAGATCAGCTATAATTTAATGTTATAACCAGGAGAAAATGAGAATAGATGGGGTTGAACATGTCACGGTGGTAAAATGCTGTAAAGTGCAGAAGACAGCCAAATGCCAGGAAATACATAGATTACGTGATAGAGATTAATAAGCCCTAACTCGAATAAACTTTTTTCTCTTATGCTGATGATATTTCAGGTTTGGTAGCATGTTCTACTGGAAAAAAATGTTGTGGATTACATGGAGTATTATTTTTCTCTTTTTTATATTTTCTTTTAATTCATACCCTAAAATGCAAGTCCTCTAATGTGAAAAGTTTGTGTTAAGACTCTGGAGATGTGTCTGACTCTGTCTCCACAATTCATGCTAGGAGGCATGTGGAAGTCCAAGATGAGAATGCAGGCTGAAAAAATTGACCACACACTGTTATTACCACTTCCCACTTCCCATAACTTTAATAAGTCTGCACAGCACTTTAAATGGTTTGGATGTATGCTTGAACTATATATATCTTCTGTTTTCTTCTCTCAGGGAAGAGAAAAATATAATGTTATCTAGGGTAAAATTTGGAGGTCGTGAGATAAACATGACCTCTTTGCTTTTGTTCTCGTCTTAAACTAAAAAGTAGTTTGCATAGTGTCAGAGCTACAAAGGACACAGAGGATTATCAAGTCCTAACACTTAATTTTTTCAGATGAGCAAATAATAGTCCAGAAAAGCTAAGCAATTGTGTAAGTTCTCACAGGGAATGGCAGAACTAGGAGTGGAGTTCCCTCCTCAGTTCTGATCCAGGCTCTTCCATCACTGATCTGACCTTGCCCTGCTTTTGGTGAGGGCAGGACTGGGGAGGTGGTCATCAGAACATGGACCCGATATGCCTGGGAGCTCTCCTAAAAGGCCTATTCAAATGAGCTAGGTTTAAATGCAAGGAATGAACACTCCTTTGAGGGCACATTCCAAAATGTGAAGTAATGGTCTACTCATTTTAGTATACACACACACACACACACACACACACACACTGCGTTTCCTGCCATTTCTTCATTGGAATTTATATTTATGATTTGGCTGCCACTTCCTTATTTGATATTTGAAATTCCAACAATTGAAAGAGAACATTTCATCCATAAAGAAAAAAACATTTCTTAATGTTACTTCTTAACGGTGTGGCACAGATATAATCAATTCAGTCTAACTGCAAGAGGCTAGTTGGTCTGACTTCACGTTAATAATTCTACTGAAGTTTCAATAATAAAACCTTCCAACTACTTATGGAACCAGGCAGTACCCAAGAGATACGGACTTCTAACTGGTCAGTCTTTGAAACATTAAGTGGGACAGTGGGCTTAGCAGTGCTGAAGAGCCAGGCTTGCAGAGTAGGAGGGCTGATAATACATCTGATAATTCCCGAGTAATTTTCCATATCTCGGTTCATTTGACTCCGCGGAACTGTGACACAGACCAGCAGTGGCATCACCATCCCTATTTTGCTGCATGTAAAACAGAGACACAGAAAGTTTACTGTAAGTGCTCTCTGTGATGGAAGTGTTCTGGAAACCGTGTCCATGATGTAAGTTTCTGTGAATCAAATTCCACTTAAGATCAAATTGGTTAGCTTGACTTTATGAAGATTTCTATCTCAACTCCTTTTGTAGGCAAACTATCCTCGTGAAAGTAAACAGCAATCCCATAAATAATACTGAGAAAGATCCAGGTTGGCATGTAGGTTTTGCCTTAAGTGAGTGTGTTAGTTATCAGTTTCTTGCTTCTCAGTTCCAAATTCTCCCTTCAGTAGATGATCTGTGATCAGTAAAATTCCTGTAAAATTTCTCCTTCAAAGTGAGCAGGGTGCCGGGAGAGGGCGCTGGAAAGACAGTGCAATGAGGGGTCTCCCTCTAATGTTCTCTGTGTGTGGTGGGTGTGGGGACATCAGTTAGAGGCTGCCCAGCCACGGCCCAGAGTGTAATCTCTATGCAATCTTGCAGCTTCCTGGTTGCAAGGAAACCAGAGACCTCACATGGCATGTCTGCTCCCGCCCATGCTAAGGGTCTACACACAGCCATGGGCCCCTCTGCAGGCCTCTTTGTGGCACACGTGATCTCAAGGTCTCCTGCCCCTTCAGGGCCTGGGCGCCCACTGTAGCCGATGCCGCCCATGCAGAGAGACTGCTCCCCACCTGCACTCTTGGGGTGACCTATGGCTACCCCAGCAGCTCCAGACCAGCTCCAGCCTGGCCAAACCACCAAACTTCCCTGCTATCCCATGGGTTGACCCACATCTTCTCCAAGGAGGTCTGAACCTCCTGCAAGTTCATCCTTTGGGTTTTCTCCCTTACCGCTAGAGTAGCATACGGAATTTCCTTATCTCATAATTAATATTTCTTATGTTAAACTCCTATTCATTAATCTACTGTGTGGTTTCTATCTCTGGCTTGGATTGGCACAGCAACAAAGAAGATAATGGAAGATGAAGTAGACTGTTAAGAATGGAGAGGAGACCCTTGTCAGAAGAATCAGGACTTGCCTGTGTGAAAGGTTGCAGATCATTTAGAGGCCAGAACAGGAAGGACAGAAATTCTCAGGATGCTGGGTGCTAAGTGGATTATAGTTGAAGAATCATCGTTGTGGTCACTTCACTGCCATCAAACCCACATAATATGGCTTGATGGTTTCAGTTTATCACTGTGCAAAGTTCTTAGTCCTCAGTTAATTCTCACAATATTTCTGTCAGATAGGTACTCCTTGGGGGCCGGCCCAGTGGCACAGCAGTTAAGTGTGCACGTTCTGCTTTGGCGGCCCAGGGTTCGCCAGTTTGGATCCCGGGTATTGACACGGCACTGCTTGGCAAGCCACACTGTGGCAGGAGTCCCACACGTAGAGTAGAGGAGGATTGGCAGATGTTAGCTCAGGGCTAATCTTCCTCAAAACAAAACAAAACAAAACAAAAAAGTTAGATACTACCTGACCCCATTTTGCAGACAAGGAAACTGAGAAGTTACTAACATTTGAGACCATGCTGCTTAGTAAGAAATGCAGCTGACATAATTTGGGTGGGGGAGGAATAGATAACATGCAGGTGGCTTTTCTAGCTCAGGTTTTGGAATCATCATGCAACCTTTGACATTTCCTATCTTCCCATTCTCACCAGAATTCAACTTAGGTTGCACCAAGAAGCAAGAGGAATACCATTACGGCCCTTTCTGTGTGCACCCCTGTTGAGACATAAATGTAAATATGACGCAGCTGTACCCTCAAAGATCGTACAGTCAGGTTGAAATAGTTATTGGGCTGTTCTTCATAGAAATCAGTGAATAAAACGTTCTATGGCCTACTGTCAGTCTATTCTTAGCCCAGTCAAATTCTGTTTGAGAGACCTACTTATCCAAGCAAATGGTGTGGCTGTCCTTAACCTTGAGCTGTGATCTGAATGTTTATGTTTCCCCAAAATTGACATGTTGAAACTTGAATCCCAATGTGATGGTGTTAGGAGGTGGGGCCTTTGGGAGATGCTCCAGTCATGAGGATGGTGCCTTCATGAATGGTTCTAGTGTCTTATAAAATGGAACCCAGAATGCTATCTAGTCCCTTCCGCCATGTGAGGACACAAGAAGAAGTCTGTGACCCAGAAGAGGGCCCTCACTCTACCACACTGGCACCCGGCACCCTGATCTTGAACTTCCAGCCCCCAGAACTATGAGAAATTAATCTCTGTTGTTTATAAGCCACCCATTCTGGCATTTTTTTATAACAGCCTGAACGAACTAAGATATCTTGTGTTACCTGGGCAGTGCAAATATTCAAACAGACCCTTAAGTGGTGCCATTTATGATCTTTCTGGATAATGTTCTTTAAATCACTTACACTTATCTCTGTAATAGGAATCCAATGCAATTCCATTTCTCAAATTCTGAATGTTTAGATAAGTGGCATGTTCAAAGGAAAATAGCCCCCTTGGGCACCATAATAATAATTCTCTCATCTGCTTATTCAGATGCCAGACTCCTTTTCTGGACACAAATTTTATTGAAATATTATTTCACTGCAATATCTGTACTGGACTAGTAAATTATTATACATTCAACCACACTCTGCCCTTAAAAATTTTAAACAATGTTAACTGTATACTTTAAGTTTCACAGGGGAAAATCAGTTTATAAATAACAAATTCTGACGAAGATAATGTTTGGTTATATTTCAAAAACATATTTCAATGTATTGGCAATATTTATGACTTTAAACAAATATAACCTGATAGACACTCAATATTTTTGGGAATATAGATGAATAAGTAGTAAAACTAGGAATATCAATCTTTGTTATATAAGGAATCTTAAAAGGCTTTAGAACTTTAATTTCAGAAAGTCAAGGTCATCTGATCTTAATTGGTAACTGATCTGCAAAATATTTCAAGTTCTCAAGTAGGAATGACAAGCAAGCTAAGTACAATTAATTATAACAGGTTAGGGAGTGTAGGATTCAATGCTGTATCTGGACAGGACCTGTAGTTCTATAGGGAAGGAAAGAAACAGTCACTCTCGCCACTACACCCACCTCTCAAAATCAAAACCTTAAAACACTGCTTTATCTTCCAGATGAAAGTTGATAAGGCCAATTCAGGTCATGGCTAGTTCCTGGAAAAATATCTCACCCACTATTGTAGACCCTGTTTCTAAAATCATGTAATGCATCATGGAAAACCCCCATTTCATTACTTTTGAAGCTGTTGAAAATTTCTTTGAGGTTCATGAAAATTCTTTTTGGAAAATGACAACCTTCAAGTCCCAAAGAATACAGGAGACTCAATTAATACTAATACTGAAATTATTTCAATCAAGTCTCTACTTGGAACCTAGAAGTTGGTTAATCTTACCATTCTTCCCACTGTGTCACTTTGGGGTCCAGTTAAATACAATCCCTTGTCAACTATCATCTTCCATGTTCCATTTTTTTCCATTTCTGTATTTCTCTTGGCTTTGCCTTCATGTTCCAATTTCTCACCTCCTACTTCCTCCAACCCTTTGAACTTTGCCCGTTCGACACCATTCTATGCTTCAATGAACAAACAAAGACAAAAACAAAACCTAACTTTGTAAATTGTCAAGCATCATTCAACTTCAGTCACCTAATTCTATGACCATAATCTTAACTGTCCCTTTACCCAGAATCACTGCTTCTCTGAAGTCTTGAACTCCATGAGTTTCACCGTCTCACTCTCAGACTTATGCTGTCTTGTGCCAACAGTGATATCATTCCATTTCTGCTATTACCACATTCCTCATCATCATGGATATTTCCAATCCCTTCTTTTGTCCATTTTGACTCAATCTCTTAGTTCCATCCAGGCTTCACCCCTATTCCTTGGTATCAATCTAGATGCCAAAGTCAAGCAGTTAAACTTTTATTATTAATACTTTTATTTCTGATAAACTTCTATCATGTGTTACCTACATCTATCAAAATCCTAGGCCTGAATCTATTTTAAAAATCCATCTTTTTCACTACTGTAACAAGGTTGCTCAACAATGAAAAACTACAGAATGGGACCGCTAAGAACTCATAGTCTCTAGTCTCTGATGATTTCTTAAAACTGAATTGCTCTTCTTTTATATCTTCCTAGTCACCAATTTCTCCTAAAACTCTCAGAAAGTAACGTCTCTTACCTCAGACAGAATGGAGGCCAGAGGTGGAGGAAGTGAAAAAATTGCACTCAGGTTTTCTCCCCTATCACTTAAGAAAGTCTATCTCTCTCTAGATCCTATAGAAATCCGTCTTTATTTTCTTCTTTCTAGTTTCAGTGAAAGATGCCGTTTCTTCCAGTCATGAGCTAATCTTCCCATGTGTTTAAAATAAGCCCCTTATAATTCCTTTGGGAGCTTATTAAAACATTAGATGCTATAATAACTTCTCTCCAGGACCTCCAGTCTATCTATATTGGCTCTTATCCCATTCGCCACAGTAAATAAACACAGTCATATCTCTCCCGTCATAAAACAAAATTCTTCCGCTGACTCTCCCCCTCCTCTAGTTATTGCTCCTTTCCTTTATCTCCTCAGTGAAGTTTTATAGATAAAAGTCAATACTTATTTCTTGCATTTCCTCTTTGACACATTGCATTTTGATGTCTCTTCTTGCCATTCGATGGAAACTGATATTATCCAGATCATAAATGGTCAAATAACTTAATTCAGTGAACATTTTTCTGTTGTCATAGTACTCATTCTGTTTATAGCATTTGAAATTAATTGCTTCTTACGATTTTTAAAAATCTCCCCTCTCTCAGTCTTCAATGACAACACTCTGTATGATCTTTCTTTCTCTTCCTCCATCTCTAATTAATTGTGACACAAGTTCAGGATTCTCTTCTTGGCTCTTTTAGTGGATGTTTACCACATATTGGCAGACGAGCATCTCACTCGTCTTCTGATGATGCAGGAATTCTTTATTATATGAGTCTTATTGGTAGGTGGAGAAAGCCTTTCTCTATAGAACTCAAAACTTTCAGAAACTTGCTTTCCAGACTTCTTTCCAAACAGCATGTGCACATCAGCTTTTGACTCAGGAGCGAGTGAATGAAAGAAGTAGGAATGGTGAGGACCATTTTGACAGTAGAAACCTTTGCAGAAGGCAGTGTGGGCAGGGCTGAAAGTAGCAGTTCCAATGCTAAGAGGATTGGCAGGATAAGCCATGGAGTCCAGTCCTCAGGGCTACTGGCAGCGTTTTCTAAACAGCGGTCAAGAAAACCCCGTTCTTATCCTCATAGAAATGAACCAGTGAATGTCTAGACAAATAAATATATAATATAATTGCATGTAGTGATAAATACTAAGAAAATATAAAACAAGGCAGCATGATAGGAGGTGGCAAGTGTGTGCACGGGTCTGTTTTAACCAAAATGATCGGAAATCACCCAACTGAGGAAGAACTAGGTCAGATTACTAAAGGAGTGAAGCAGTAGCTATGAAAATATCTTGGAAGGAACCGTCCAGGCAGAGGGAAGGGCCAATGCCAAAGCCTTAATTCAGGGACAGGCTTGGCAATTTCCAAATAGGGTTAGCGTGGCAGGTTGGAGAAACTCGCTCTGACAAACTGGATGAGAGATGAGATCAGGGGGTGGATAAGGGCCAGGACTCAGAGAAGTTTGGATTTAATTTTATGTGTGATGGAACTATTTGGAGGGTTTTCAGCAGTGAAGAAACATGACCTTGTTTAATTTTCAAAAAGGTTACTCTGGATTCTGCACGGAGAAGAAATTTTTAGAAAATCAAAATTGGTGATGGGTGGCAACTAGACTTCTGGCGATGAACATGATGCAGTCTATACAGAAGTTGAAATAGAATGACATACGCCTGAAATGTATATAATGTTATAAACCAATGTGACCTCAATAAAAAAAAAATGGGAGCAAAGAGAGCAATAGCCGGGTGGAGAGTTCTTGGTGACTTGCAGTAAAGCTACAGTGAATAGAACAGCAGGACATGATCAGATTCAGGAGATATTTTGCAGCAAGATTTGGTAAAACTCGATGATTCGTAGAAAATGAGGTAGGACTTCTAAGTTTTGTACCTTAGCAATTAGATAAATGTGAGTGACATTTATGAGATGGGGAAGATGGGGAAGACGGTAATTTAGAGGATGGTGCAATGAAAAATTATCTCATGGACAAGTTAACTTGGATGTCCCTATAAGACATCAGAAAGGAGAACCTTGGGTTGGAGAACTTGAGACAGTGCAGACTGAGCTGGAAATGTGAACTTGACAGTCGTGCCAGGTGGTGAATGTATATACAGAGTAGAGATGTGCTAAGCAACTTTAACCTTTAGAGGCAAGGAAAGGATGATTCAGAAAAGGAGATCGAGAATAGAGAAAAGAGAAAAAAAACCAAGACCGTGGTACTCTGGAAGCACGCATGTGAATAAAGTGTTTCAAGAAAAAGTAGGGGCCAGCCTGATGGTATAGTGGTTAAGTTTGCACACTGAGCTTCAGTTGCTCAAGTGTTCACAGGTTCGGATCCTGAGCACAGACCTGCATGCCGTTCATCAAGCCATGCTGTGGTGGCATCCCACATGCAAAGTAGAAGAAGATTGGCACAAATGTTAGGTCAATGACAATCTTCCTCAAGCAAAAAGAGGAAGATTGGCAATGGATGTTAGCTTAGGGCCAATCTTCTCACACACATACACAAAAAGAATGAATCATTAAGAAAGGGCACAAAATGGATGGTTGGATGTGGAAGGGTGCAGGTTACTGGTACCTTTACCATGAGAAATTTTATGGAACAGTAGAGCCCAGAGCCTACAGAGTAGGTAAAGAGAAGTGAGGAAGTGGAGGCAAGAATTAGAAGAAACCCTACTAGGGAGTTGTGCTATAAAGAGGAACGGGTATAAGCACTCAACAAATTATGAGATCAAAAATGTCTATGCATTTATTTATTTGTTTCTTTAAGAAAGACATGTTTGTTTGCTAAATATTATCTAGTAGAGAGGGGCAAAATAATGATGCCAAAGGGAGAAGGGACAATTGCAAGAATGAAGTGCTGGGGAAAGCAAGAAGGGATGGAATCCAGAGCAAAAATAGAATAGCTTGAAGTGCACCTGGGTAATTCATCCATTTTAACAAGAAGGAAAGCAGAGCACCTCAGTACCAAGGGAGATAGGCTGTTCCTTTTCCTGTGGCTTCTATTTTCTAAGTAAAATGAGATGAGATGTCATGAGCTAATAAGGAGGTGGAAGCAGGAACGTTGGACACTTGAGGAGGGAAGAAAAGATGTGAAATAGATGTGTCAGAGAGCAGGAGTGTAATTTACAGAAATTTATAGGATTGCCAGGCAGGAGGAAGAACCCACTTGGAAATGGTGGTAGTAAATTTAAGGAGGGTCTAGTTAACTCTGCTGTGAGTTGTCACCCTCTTCCAGAATGGGGACTATGTTTTATTTTCTCCTTATTTCCTGAGCCGACCCCAGAAGGTACCAAGTGAACAATAGCAAAGAAATGTCCTGATTGGACAGTACTCCAGATTAGAAAATACTTCTCCACATGTAAATATATCTCAGTCTGTATAGTAACTGAGTGCATAATCCATTCAAAGGCCTCTTTAACAGATCATCATCTATCTTCAAGATAATCACCATCTTTTATTGTTTACATAACACTTTCCAGTTTGCAAAGTCCTCATTGTGAAATTGTATTTTTTTGAAATAAGAACTTTGCCTTTTAACCCACTTGCCAAATAACTACTCTGTTTTAAGTCATTGCATCATAAAGGTTAAAAACATAAGCTTATTTTGGAGTTAGACCATCACACATTTGAATCCTGGCTCAAAAGCTTATCAGCTGTGTGACCTAAGACATATGATCCAAACTAGTTTTGCCTCAGTTTTTTATTAATAAAATAAAAATACGAATATCTATTTTATAGGCAAAGTGCACAAGGAGTAAGGGCTCAGGAAGTGTTAACTATACTTATAAAACACCATAGTGGAGTGAAAGAATCAATGCAGATATCACTAATCAGGACATGTCATGAGAGAGTAACAGGTGTCTGAATTGCCATAAACAAGTAGAAAACCGGACAAAATGTATGAAACAACTGTTTTAGATATTGGACTGTAGGTCGGAAAGGACTCAACCCTGAGAAAAAGGGAACAGATGAGGTGGCCGGCTTCCTGCCAATAGCGCTTTAGGGCAGAGCTACAAGGAGCTGCTATTGAAGCATAGCCTAGAGGTGTCACTGAGTTGAGGAGACAGACAGTGGAGTTCAGGGAGGGTTAGATGGCTGGAATTTGTGGGGCAGAGTTCTGGAGAGGGGGAAGTAATTCAGAGGAAGGACCCCAGAAATCTACATAGCGGCCCTTTGAATCCTTGGCTGAATATTAAGACATGCACGCGTAGAGTGACACTCATGAGGCCAACAATGGAAAACCGAGGCGGAGATGTAGGCTGAAGATCAAGGGATCATACTGGGGTGCAAGATGTCTGAATAATCAACCAGGGTGGGGAGACCTCGCGGAACACCCCGGCATTCTTTAGGGACCCCAGAAGGGTCATGCCTAGCATTGGACTCAACTAGCTCTAGCATCATGGCCAGTCCAGAACTGCCCTAGCAAAAGTTTAAAAGACACTTGGACACATTCAAGCTTCAAGACTTCTGCTTCCTTCCATGAAGACTAACTGGCACTGGGCTTGTCCTCTCCCATGACTATGGCTTATACCCACAGGATGAAATATCTGACCCAACTGTGGGCAAGGGGCAGCACGGGACTGTGATCACTGAGATACGGGCAACAAACGAGGTAGATTCCCACTTGCACGAAGCAGGAGGGTAATGTAAGCAGGAGACTGGAGCTGGGAGACCAACACAGCTGGAATTCACAGTCAGACTAGCTGAAGGGAGGACGTTATGCTGAGAAGGGCTCCAGAAATCCACACAGGCACCTCCTCAAATCCATGACAGATTATTAAATTGTGCACACCTGGGATAAAACTGCCTTCTTCCAGGAGGCTGGAAACTGTCCCAAGCAATGTGGTGTGATGCAGACAAAAGGGGGTGCTAGAGGAGTAGTTGCAAATCTGTTGCTTCTAGGGCTCAATCCCAATCCATTGCAGATTGATTGGTGTCACTTATTTGTTTCCTTGGATGTCCATGACTTGGGTCCACTTTCTCCAGGATACTGCACAAAGTGTGAGTGACATATCTTCAGCATTTTTAACATTCTTTCTTAATATAAATATTAAGAAGATATTCTTAACATAATTAACATAAATATTACTAAAATATTCATATTTGAGATATTTGAAGCTAAAAGGTCTTCATTATTACACTATGTCCTCAAGTGATGGATAAGCTCTGGGAAGCTGCAGATCTACCCATCAGGGACAGTTTTGTAGTGATGGTGACGGCTGCTTTCTTACCGTGAAGAGATCTTTGGAGTGTAGGAGCCATTGAACCACCTTGTTTTGTCACTTAGAGCTGGGTCTCTGCCCCACTGTGCCCTGGAACAGCTCCTCTACCTTGAAAATATTTCATGAGGACTTTCTTGTAATGAGGTCATCCTTGACTTATCCTCCGTCTACACCAAGAATGGAAAAGAGCCTAGACAGGAAGCAGTGCAGAGAGGGTAGGAGAGGTTGGGCTACTTGAAAGGGTAGAGTGAATCTAAGGATTGTCTACATAAGTAGTAAAGGATTTCTGATCAAACTGTCTGATCCTAGGGTGCTGGACTCGTTCACAGCCTAGACCCATCCTTCACTGGATTAGGCTCCACCTGTAATGCACAGTGGTGTGTGTGTGTGTGTGTGTGTGTGTGTGTGTGTGTGTGTGTTCGTGTGAAAATCTCATAGATGGGTATGCATCAAGAGCATGAGTTTTAAGAATGAAAAACGCCTCTACCTCTCTTGTGATGCCCAGGGATAAAATTCGAAGCAGAGTCTAGACTCCTTAACTTTTCAAAATTCTGATTTTTCCTTCTTGATCTGTGGAGAAACCCACACGAGGGCATCTATGTGGTGCCAAGGGCCAGTGTCCTGCCTCACTGCGGTAGTTATTACAAGATCAGTGAAGGCAGCTGAAGGAGAAAAGGGGGGAGTTTTTGCCAGTGCTGTGGGACCTCGCTGACCATCGTCGTCCTGTTGCAATGGGGCAAATGCACTAGAACCCAGTGCATCTGATTCTGGGCGCTTGCATCCCACAAGAGCTCTCCCCCAGTTCATGTATTCATGTGAGTTTTGTACAACTTCAAAAGTTGCTGGTTTGGTGATTAGTAGGCGGCCTTGTTTGTGGAAATATACTGTGTTGGTCTTTTTCCAGATTTTTGTTGCTTACACATTTATTTTTATATTGAAAGAAAAATAGCCGGAGCATCTTTGAAAGAAGGCTTTGCACCAGGCTCAAGGATCTGAAATAGGAGACTGGAGGCCCTGTCTTCTCAAAGTGGAGGCTGTGAACTCTCCCATTTTGGTGCCCTCTCTTCTCTGTTTTCTGTTGGTTCAGATCTTCTGTTTTGTCCTCCTTTCCTTCCCTACCTGTCTACAAAAATTCCCGCATACATATCCATTTTATTCTTGGGCTGATGCCACTACTCCCAAAAGATCTGCACCAAAAACTGAAGAAGGTAGAAACGCTCCATCATTCACACCCAACCCTCCTGGTTAAGACCATTCCTTGTCGTAATTCATGCCAAACACCTATACTGCTGAGTTTGGATGGCACAATCCTAGTTACTCTCCACTCCTGGAGGAAATAGAAATAGTGGATGTCCTTCTGCAAGGAAAGTAAGGATGAATGTGCATCCAAGTTACTCAGGAAATTTTATGCAGTCAAGTAACCTATGTCAAGTGGCCACAAGAGTGTTAAATTAGAGGCAGACGATGTAACTTCATGTTTACTACTAGAAATCAAACTTTGTGTGAAATCTCACATTTATGGCAGGAAAGAGAGAGGGAACATGTACCTTTTCGTTTCTTATTAACTAAAGTTTGAATCCTTCCTAATGACATTTAGTGGCTTTCACATCATATAAGCACTTTGTTGCTTTATATCTCGATGTTTTCAGGGTCCTCTATTTGCTTATCTAACAGTAGCCACCAGGGTTGGGATTTTTAATATCCTCTCTTTAGCATTCCCTGTGATGTAGTGTAGCTTTCTTCTCTTGATTCAACTATTTTCCATCCATTTTGAGATTACCGATATAAAATAACCACCCATTATTTGCAACCTCAAAATTACCATTTCCCCTTACTACTTGCAACTGTATTAATTTGTATTGCCCTTGGGTTAGAGTTTGAATTTAAAAGGTACACAAAATAAAGTGCCATTTTTAATGTGACATTTTCTGTTCTTGATTTATGTGTGGCTTATGTAAACTAGTGTCAAAGCTTTATTTTCAGAATTTACGAAAGCTACACATTTCCTACTGTGAAATATACTGCTCTGTACCCACTCAAGTATGCAGAATCTATTTTTGTTTTTTCTTTAGTTTCCAAATAAAAC
The DNA here is from genome assembly GCF_041296235.1 of Equus asinus. Lineage (NCBI taxonomy): Eukaryota > Metazoa > Chordata > Mammalia > Perissodactyla > Equidae > Equus > Equus asinus. Next base: position 26,420,899 of record NC_091790.1, on the reverse strand, counting down.
CAAACTCTGATAGAGTTAGTCAGTATTAGGAAAGACGAAAAAGAGTAAAAATAGATAAACAGTGATAGCTTTTAGCTTGTGATTCTGTGTTTGCAATAAACACTGATGCAAGGCTACTGGAAATTGTGATTATTTTATTTCTGAGTGGTTGAAAAGTAGATATTAAATAAACACACACTTAGCCTTGGATAGAATTGCAGAATGTGCTACAAAGGAGGACAATGTAGTTGGAGATTCCTGTAGCTAACCATGAAGTAATGACACATGATAAGAAGCATGTGGTACTATTAGAACAAGCAGCATACATTCTTTCTCTTGATTTATGAAGTCATGAATAAAATAATTTGTCACCTAACATTGCTTCTGCCCAGATCTTATGGCTGCTCTACTGTCAAGTTATAACATCTGAAAAAGGACTCTTAGAATGTTTCTTCCATGATTAGAGATTACAAAAAAACACTTCACTCTAAGAAATATGGTAATAAACTAGCCTCAACCATTTAAAAATACACTTTATGTTAACTGGTTTTGTATGGGAGAATTTGACCCTGGAAATTTTTCTAATTTAAAATTTGCAATGACAAATGATGAAGCTAGCTATGGAATTTTTAAAATATATTTCTAGGGGCTGGCCCTGTGGCCGAGTGGTTAAGTTCACGCGCTCCGCTGCAGGCGGCCCAGTGTTTCGTTGGTTCGAATCCTGGGCGTGGACCTGGCACTGTTCATCGAACCACGCTGAGGCAGCGTCCCACATACCACAACTAGAGGGACCCACAACAAAGAATATGCAACTATGTACTGGGGGGCTTTGGGGAAAAAAATAAAAAAAATTAGAAAAATATATATATTTCTAAATATGAAAAAGCGCCCTCTTGGTTAAAATTTCTACTAACATATGGAAGAACATTCTAGTGAGGGATGACCCTTAGATGTAACAGATTGCCTATCAATAATAATAGCCAATCAAAAGTCATTAGTCAGAAGAATATTTTCAGGGAAGATATAAACACTGGGTATAAATCATTAAATAAGTGATACTTCAATCATCACTGGTACAAAAAAAAAACCAGGTAGGCACTTCTATTTCTGGAAAGATGGAGTAGCCATATTTTTCTCTATTCTACTTTCTAAGACATTATACACAAGACAAACATAAGTTTCTGAAAGGCAGAGGGAAAGAGGTTGATTTTCAATGGACCTTGAAACTCACGACACAGTGGAGAGTTCCCTGGATCCTTTTGTTTCATATATCCCAGATTTACAAATGAAGACGCCAGAAACTCAGAAACACTAATGCACGTGGGAAAAAAGAAGCTCCCCAAACCTGCTGTCTATCGCCAAAGGACCCAGAAAGAAACAGCTGAGCAAAGCAGAAAACTTAGACGATAACCCCTCTATTCCAGTCAAACACAGCAGAAAAAAAATGTGGTCACACTCCTACTCATGCCAGTAAAGGTCAAGAGGGGAGCCTAAACTGCCACTCTTGCAAAGCTGTGATCAGGAATGACACAGGAGATACCACTACAGACCATGACGACTCAAAAGGATAATGAGCGGATACTGTGAACAACTCTCTACACATAAATTTCACAGCTTAGATGAAATAGATCAAGCACTGGAAAAGCAAAAACTACCACAAGTCACCCAATATGAAATAGATATTTTTAATAGCCCTATAGCTATCATGGAGATTGAATTTGTAATTTTAAAATTCCTCCAAAAAAGGACAGCTTCAGGCCCAGGTGATTTCACTGGAAAATTCTACCAAATGTTTCAAGAATTACCACAGTTTTATACAATCTCTTCCAGAAAGTAGAAGAAGAAACACTTCACAATTCATTTTCCAAAGCTCTTATTATCCCAACACCAAAATCAGGCAAAGAGAGTACAAAAAAAAAATTACAGACCAACAAACCTCATGAATATAGACCAAAAAAATCCTTAACAAAATATTAGCAAGTAGAGGGGCTGGTCTGGTGGTGCAGCAGTTAAGTCTGCGCACTCTGCTTTGGCAGCCCAGTGTTTGCTGGTTCAGGCCCCAGGTGTGGACCTATGCATGGCTTATCAAGCCATGCTGTGGCAGGCATCCCACATGTAAAGTGGAGGAAGATGGGCACAGATGTTAGCTCAGGGCCAATCTTACTGAGCAGAGAGAAGGATTGGGGATGGATGTTATCTCAGGGCTAATCTTCCTCAAAAGAAAAAACAAAACAAAACAAAAATATTAGCAAGTAGAATTCCACAATTTCTAAAAGAAAATTACACACCATGACCAAGTGAGGTTTATTTTAAGAATATAAGCCTGGTTCAACATTCAAAAATCAATCAACAAATTCCAGCGTATGGCAGGATAGAAGAAAAATCAAATGATCATATGAATTAATGCAGAAAAATCACTCAGCAAAATTCAAACATCCATTCACAGTAAAAACACTCAGAAAAATGGGAATGAAGGGGACATTTTTCAACTTGATAAAAACCACAAAAATCCAACAGTTAAGATTATACTTAAAGGTGAACAACTGCATGTTTTCATCCTAAAATAGAGAATAAGCCAAGGATATTTGTTCTCACTATTATACTTCGATATAGTGCTGGAAGTCCTAGCCAATGTAATGAGATTAGAGTAGGAAATAAAATGTATATAAATTGGAAAGAAAAAATAAAACCATCCTCCTTGTAGATAATATGATTGACTACATAAAAAATTTCAAGAACTCTACAAAAACAAGTCCTAAAACTATAAGGTAAGTTCAGCAAGATTTCAGGATGCAAGATAAACACTAAAAAAATCAACTTGTATTTCTATAAACTAGCAATGAAAATATGGATGCCAAAATTAAAAATAAAATACATTTACTATCACTCAAAAAGTGTAATAATTAGGTAAATCTAACAAAATATGTGCAGAATTTGTATGCTGAAAACTCCACAATCCTGATGAAGAAAAATCAAATAATATCTAAAACATAGAGAGAGGTACCATGTCCATGAATTGGAAAACTCAACAAAGTAAAGATGCCAATTCTACCAAAACTGATACCTAGCTTTAACATAATTCTTATTTAAAAATCAGTGAGTTTTTTATAGGTATAGATGAGATTATTCATAAATTTATGTGGAAAATCAAAGGAACTAGAATAGTTAAAATAATATGGAAAGGAAGAAAATATTGGGAAGACTCAGTCTACCAAATTTCAAGACATGATACAGGTACAGTAATCAACATTGGTATGGGAGGAGACATGGACACATAGACCGAAGAAATGGATCAAAGAACCCAGAAATAGACCCATACAACGCGCCCAACTGATTTTGACTAAATATATAGGCAGTTAAATGGAAGGAAAATAGCCTTTTCAACAAGTGCAGCTGGAGCAATTGGACATCAACAGTTAAAATAAGTGAATGTTGACCTTAGAAAAATGAAGTCATGCATTATACACAATTAACACAAAATGGATTATAGACTTAAATAGAAAATAGAACATAAAACTTTTAGAAAAATATAGGAGAAAATCTTCCACATCTAGAACTAGGAAGACTTTTTAGACTTTTCACCAAAAGTATAATCCATAAAAGGAAAAATTGACACATTTGACCTCATCAAAATTAAAAACTTTTGCTCTGTGAAGGCCCCTGTTAAGAGGATAAAAAAGCAAATTATAGAGTAGGAGAAAGTATTTGCAAACCACATATCTGACAAAGAACTAATATCTAGATATATGAAGAACTCTGAAAACTCAGAAGAAAATTCTAAACAACCCAGTGGGCAAAATATGTGAAGAGACATTTTACTGAAGAGAATACAAAGATGACAAATAAGCACATTAAAATATGTTCAGCATCATTAGTCGTTAAAGAAATAAATTAAAACCACAATTAGATTCATGGCTAACCTATCAAAATAGCTAAAATAAAAAAAAATAGTGACAACATCAAAACTAGTGATGGATCATTCATACATTCCTGGTAAAAATGTAAAATTCTGCAGCTACTCTGGGAATAGGTTTGGTAATTTCTTAAAAAAAAAAAACTAATATGCAACTTACAACCCAGCTATTGAATTCCTAGGCATTTATCCCAGAGAAATGAAGACTTATGGTCACACAAAGGTCTGTACATGAATGTTTATAGCAACTTTATTTGTAATAATCAAAATCTGGAAATAACCCAGGTGTCTTTCAAGAAGCGAAGGAAGCAAACTGTGGTACATTCATACTGTAGAATTCATACTGTATTTCTCAGGGGTAAAAAGGAAAAGAAAATTATCGATGCACGCAACAACATGGATGAATCTCCTGAGAATTTTGCTGGGTGAAAAATCAAATCCCAAAAGCTGGTGATGGAATTTTCTGTATCTTGACTATATCAAAGTCAGTATGTTGGTTGTGATATTCTACTCTGGTTTTGCAAGATGTTACCACAGGAGGAAACTGGATAAAGGGTACTCAGGATATCTCTCCATTATTTTTCACAGATGTATGTAAATTTGCAATTTTCTGAAAATAAGAAATTTAATTAAACATGTAGCTAACTGATTGGATGTGGGCAGGCTTTCAAAAGGAAAACTACTAAATCAACAGATTGTTCATAAAGTTAAACAATGGATATAATGGAGAATATTTTCTAAATGAGAGGCGGTATTGCATAGTGGATAAAAGCATGGGCTTTGGATATAGAACAAGATTGAATCTTGAATCTGCTGGTTATTAGCTGTGTCAACTTCTGCTAGAACTCATGTTTACTGACTTTATGTCTACCGTTTTCAGCTACACCACCACATTGTTAAATCACCCTGCTTCCATATATCAACTGACAGTAAAATATTGAAGCATGGATTATCTTTGTTAGATTGGATAACATGCTACTGGAAATTTAAGAATGGTATTGTAGTAAGTCTAATATCATTAGAATCCATCCAAATTTATACTATTAAAACTAATTCAAATACTGTGTTAGATAACAGGATAACATACTGAAGAAAAATGCTAAAGAAAATCTGATTCTGTTAACAATTGTTCAATAAGCTATATTCCTGGGCACTATGCAATTAAATTGTTGAAAACAGCATTGTGTCCTAGGACCAGGGAGAATAATAAAAAATAAATAAATTAATGAGAAATTGGTTTAAACTTTAACTTTCTAGAAAAAAATGATCTAGAGACACCATACTTTAATGATTATCGAACACTGATGCAAATATGCATGAGCACATATTTGTAAATAGTACCCAGCTTTACAGCCTTGTCAGTTTTAATATTATAGTTCATCCTAATTGATATCTAGGGTTTCAGTTCATTATTAACTTGAGGAAGAATGCCATCTACTGAATCATTTACGGCATTAATCCACAACAACGTTAGAACTGGAAACCTAAAATGACAGAAATATACTGATCAAAATTAATAAAGAGTTCCAGTAGAGAAATATCCCTATTTTTTTTCAAACTTTCTTGCAAATTAACACCAAGATTCTCATATGTATTCTGGCTGACATTATTGGTCATGCTGTAGTATATTGTCTCAGCTTTTGCAAACAATATCTATACCAAAAAAGTGATTAACTGATAATTTACTTTGTAATTTGTGTATTGAGAATGTTACTATGGTTTCCCTGAAGTAATTAAATTACATGTAATTTCTAAGAGAAAGGTTCACCAGCCTCGTGGATTTTTTTACCTTTTTTAAAGGGAATAATTCAAACAAAGAGAGAGGTAAACATACTCTGACCTTCCGTAAGAGCACTTCATTACTTTATTGTTAATTTGTTTCTACCTTTTCTAGTTACTTTTTCTAGTTGATCGACTAATTATTCTTATCAATAAATAGATATTTTTATTACTGACTCATCATACATCATTTTGTTTTGATTTGTTCATTTGCTTGAGTTTGTAATCACTTTTCTTTACACATCATTTTCAGGGTATTGAAAATGCTAAGTTTAAAATAGCTTGAAAACATTACAAAACACAAAGTGGAAATTAAACAAAATTATAACTCTCCCATCAAGAAGTAAAAATATAAACATGTTGATGGCTATTACACCTGTCTCTCTACATATATAGGTAAAAAATAAAATTAAGTAGATTTATATGTACAAATAGAAACTGGGATCAAACTCTCTACACGTTCTCTTTTCCATTTGATAATATTTGATAATATTAATAAGATTTTCCCACTATACTAAATAATCTGTAACATGTCAGCAACATACCGCCCTGAGGCCCAATCAGTATGACTACATGTTTTGAAAGTAAAGTTTTATTGGCACACAGACATGTCTGTTGTTTACATGTGGCCTAAAGCTGCTTTCATGCTACAAGCCAGAGTTGAATAGGTGTGACAGAGACCTTACGGTGTACAAAGCCTAAAATACTTATTCTCTGTGCCTTTACAGACAAAGCTTACCAACCCTTATGTAAATGCGTCGTTTCATTTAACTATCCTACTTATATTAGAATTTTACTATTATTGAAAGCAAACATTAGTAGACATCATCGTTCATTCATTTTGTGGTCTTTTTGGCTAGTTCTTTCAGTTGAATATCTAGAAGTGAGATGCGGATTGCTGAATTAAGTGATTTGCTTTTTACTAACGACTTTTGATATGCATTTCAAATTGTAATCCATAACATATTTCCTTCCAGTTGCAGTGTATTATCCATTTTCCAAAATCTGACCCAGCAGTTAATATTACTTTCACAGTTGTTTCCCATTGCACCAGTCAAAAATCTAATTTGTTTTAATAATAATTTATTTTTTTACTAGTGGGGAGGACAATTATTTTATACCATTATTTGTTGCTCCTTCATGGACTTCAGCTGATTTTCTTAGCCGTGTTCTGGTTTTTCCCCCTCTAAAATCTAATGTTGCATTTTTCTTATTCCATCCCCAAAATGCAGTCAAGCCAAAAAGGAAAGCAAAATTCACAATATTATCACATAGAGACATCTACTGTGTTTTGTTTCTTGTTTTTAACCCACTACATGTGGACATGCACGCATACACATATATTTTTTTCAAAATAAATTAATATACACTAAAATACATAAACATTTTCATACAAAGACATAATCATCTACAACATTATTAGTAATAATTAAATAACATTTATGGCCTGGGTCTAACAAAATTCCTATTTCCTATTGTAGGATATTTTTATTCCTTCACTCTGTTGTTGAATAATATGCCATTTTCTAAATATGCCATATTTGATTTATCCATTCACTAGTTGATGGGCATTTAGACTATTCCAGTTTGCAGTTATCATGAATAGTTCTGCTACATTTCTCTGTGTAGAAGAAATGTTCTCTTGCATAGATTCCTAGGAGTGGAATTGCTTGGTCTTATGGTAATTTGTGTTTAACTTTTAAAGAAACCGCCACACTATTTCCAAAGCAGCTGTAGCATTTTATATTCCGACCTGGAATATGCAAGCCTTCCAGTCTTCTCATCCTCACCAACAGAAGACATTTTTTATCTTTTTGATTATAATTATCTCAGTGGACAGATGTGAAGTAGTATCTTGTTGTTTGAATTGCTTTTCCCTAATAACTAATGATGTTGAACATATTTTCATGTGTTATTAGCCAATGCTAATTAATTGAATTTAATTGAATTGTTTGTCTCCTTATTATTAAATTCATTATATAGTCTAGATGGAAATTACTTATCAGATAAATGTTTTGCAAATGTCTTCTTCCTGTGTGTGAGTTTCCTTATGGTCTCAATGGTGTCTTTTGAAGTGCGGAAGTTTTAAATCTTGATGAAATCCAATTTGTCTTTGCTTTTCTTTTATGGATCATGCTTTTGATGTACTATCTAATTCTTGACTGATGCACAATCATGCATATTTTCTTATAGAAATTTCTGCTTTCATATTTTCTTCTCTAGGAGTTACTATTATTATCCTCATTTACTGATGAGGCTTAAAGATGTAATCTGATAGCCCCAAATCAGCCTGTAAGTAATTGATGGAGCCAGGATTTGAACCTGACATGCTGAGAGGAGCTCCCACACTTTTAAACACTGTGCAGTACTGCTTCATGCATATTATATATCTGCTGTACATACATATGGCATCTTTGAGGTTCAAAAATGATAGTAATCATGTAGATATTCAGTTTAGAGATCAACAGAATAAGCAACCTTGTCTCCTCTTTACATACTCACGAGTATGGAAACAGAGCCAGTTTAAAATGATAAATTAAATAATCCTGACCTGCATTGAAGATTTACTGCTGCTTTTATGCAAAATGGATGCCCCTTCTCTGATTGCCTGTTGTCCCTTTTCTATGGCTGCCTCACTTGTGTGTCAGCAGACTCTTGCCTCCTCCTTCAACAGCCTCTTCACCCATTTCAGAGTTGTGAAATGCTTCTCACAACGTGCATTTCTCTGTTCTTTCCCTGATCTGATTTTCTCACCTGCACAATCTTATTCACCAATGATCTTTGATGTGAATTGCAAGTTATGGGGATAGTTGGGAGGACCAGGTTTAATGTCCAGTAGTTATAATCTAGTGGGGGAGACAGATGTTCTAGAAATGTCTATGTCCCTTTAATGAGCTTTGTGTCATTAACTGTCATAATTCTAAGTGACTTCATGGGTCTAACATTCTCTGATTATAATCTATGACCTATAATATAAGTAACATGTAGGAAGGAGAAATTGATTGTAAGTGGGAAGATCCCAGAAACCTTTCCAGATGTGATATTTGAGCTATGACAGATACTTACAGACCCCTTCATTACTTTTAAGGCCCACTTTCTTATAAAGACCTTGAAAAATGTTTAAAGTCCAATGCTGAGCAGATCCTATGAAACTTCACCATGGTCTGTCCTACTGATATACAGGTCTGTAATGAGATTAATGACGTGATGGATCACTGTGCTTTAAGGATAAATAATAATAAAGTCCAGGGATGTGACAATTCCTGTGTTATACTTCACTCATATAGGCACCTTTATTTTATTCTTCCCTTTCCTCCCACTCAAGGTAAAGGCCAAATCAGTAAAAGGTCAAGCTGACTGGTATGGATTATTATAATATTGTTCTCAACCTGTCCAAAGATCAATAGTGAATGTCATCATCCATTTTCCTGAAACATAGACACTAACTTCATTAGCCCAATACATTAAAGAAAGCAGAGCCTGAAGCTATACTGATTTCAAACTTCTATTTTCACAACTAACATTTGAACTTAAAAAAAACTAGGCATTAAATGTTATATAGTAATTTCTCATTACAGTTGCTTTAGCATAGAATTTGAATCAAGCCCTCCCAATTTATTCTGGTGGAAATGTGAGTTTCAGATCTGTATCTTTAAGAAAAGGCCAAATGACAATATCCTCATCAGAAACTCCAGAGAAAGAGAAATACCTATACGATGTGCCTTCTGTAAGCCTCTTAGCTTTAAACACAGGTGCTGACCATCATGATCATAGTGAGAGGGAAGTACCTGCAAACGTCCCCTCTCCAGTCGCGTATCCTACAATTGTTGAGTATTTCTGGCAAGAACAGCGATTTCGGTAAGCATGAAAATGAAAATATTATCTGAGAACTGTGAAACATTTAACCCATGTCTGTCTGAACACCTAAGAATGGAAATGAAATTTACTAGCTCTATGACAAAGTTAACGATTTAACACATTTAAAATTTGACTACTTTCTCTGTAACATGGGGTCTAATAATATTTACTTTGCAAGCATTTTGAGAAAAATAAATATATATTGACCAATCTCGATGCCTGGATAAAACATAGTATTTGCTAAAAACAATTTGGTTTTGTTTGCTTGGTTATGTTGTGGAACATAAATTTCAAAGGTTTGTTAGAGCCAGTCTCAATGTCAGCATTGACAACATCTTAAAAACTACCAACTAAAAGTATTATATACAAGTAAATTTAATACTTCACTTATTTAAAAGTTCTATTTTAGATTCATATATATTTAGAAATTTTGAGAGTAAAAAAATGCCAATACAAAGTTTGCTATAATACTCTAGAAGATGCTTTTCCCTTTATGACAAAATTTCCAGCTTTAATAATTAACTACCAAAGGAAAGAGAGCTTACTGCTTAAAAAGAAATATATAGTTAAGTTTGATAGAAATCTTGATACGAGAGAATAAGGTAGAATCTCAATGAAAAAATAATCTCCCAAAAGCTGAATGTTCATGACATTCAACCTTAACAGACTAAGTTGCATACATTACATGCTGTGTTATATTTCTTACTTCCATCATACACCTCCTGTTTCTTAATGGCTGTGATCTATGGTACCAGGATTAATGATGGATTCTCCTTTCACTATCTTATAAATTTGGCATATAGCCTTGTACATTTCTAATGAATGAATGGACTAATGAATGAACAAACGTATAAAGGAGTAAATGAATCACAACAATATTACATACATTAACGGAATGCAATGTCTTTCACAGAATGCAATACAGAATTTAAAGAATGCACCTCTGTTAAATAAAATCCTTGTCCCAGATCTTTCTAACTTTTTTAGAGGAGAAGCCCTTGTAGGAAATGAACTGCCAATCATCAGCTCATTAAGAAGATTTAAAATAGAGCTTATGAATATTTTCCTGGAAATTCTGGCATCCCCAGTCATGGTTGTTACAGAACACACTTGAAGATGGAGATAGAAAAATTGGAGAGAAGGGAACACTTATACACTGCTAATGGGAGTGCAAACTGGTGCAGCCACTATGGAAAACAGTATGGAGATTCCTCAAAAAATTAAAAATAGATCTTCCATATGATCCAGCGATTCCACTGCTGGGTATTTATCTAAAGAACTTGAGAACACAAATGAGTAAAGATACACGCATTCCTATGTTCATCACAGCGTTATTCCCAATAGCCAAGATTTAGAAGCAAGCTAGGTGCCCCTCAAGGGACAAATGGGATAAAGAAGATGTGGTATATATACACAATGGAATACTACTCAGCCATAAGAAGTGATAAAATCATGCCATTTGTGACAACATGGATGGACCTTGAGAGTATTATGTGAAGAAGTAGAAAGTCAAATACCATATCATCTCACTCATAAGCAGAAGATTAAAACAACAGCAAACAAACACATAGAGACAGAGATTGGATTGATGTTTACCAGAGGAGAAGAGGGAGGGAGGAGGGGGAAAGGGGTGATTAGGCACTGTGTGTGGTGATGGATGGGAACTATGGTAATTAGTCTTTGGAAGGTGAACATGTTGTAATCTACACAGAAATCGAAATACCTAATGATGTGCACCTGAAATTTATATAATGTTATAAACCACTGTTCCTGCAATAAAAAAGAATAAAAGATCAAAAACAAAAAATGTATTTAAAAAAAGGGAAAAATTGGAGCATATTTTAAACACCAACACTAGAATGATGAAGCAACACATTTTTCCAATAAGAACCTGTGGAAATAAGTTTTATTTGTTAAAAAGACCACTTTGGGGGAATACGAAACATGAAAGAGTGCCACATGTTTATTTTCTTTAAAGACCTCTAGCCTAATATTGACCAACATCTTGTGTCACTGATGAGACTTGAGAAGAGCTAAACCCAGGTTGCTGCGACTCCCTACTGAGCAGCAAGACCTCTGGCGTAATTCATCTTGACTAGCTTGGTTGTGGCGGTAGATAGCTATTATAAAACTTTATTTCAGTTGTGCATCTTGAAGAGATATCATACCTACATTGTCTAGGCTTTTGTAGTGACCAGCTAAGATGTAATCTGAGGACCAAAGATGATTTGAGATGGATTTTTTAATTTTTGTAGGATTGTCGGTGACTCATGTAAATTAAACAAAAACACAAACAATAAAAATTCAGTTAGCAAATATACTGTAGGCAGAAAGAAAAGTCAATACACTGTATTTCTTCTCCTACAATAGGAAGTACAGTTGCTCATTTACTGTTGAACAAGAATTAAGTGTCAATCCAATTTTCTCCAGTAAGATATGCTATAAGATATCCATTGGGGTATTTCAATATGAGAATCAATTGAGCATATAACAGTTATAAAGACACAATTTGAGAATGATAATTTTTTTCCACGTAACAATATAAAGAATTGATTGGTTTTGATAGACTTTTGTGTTAAAAAATTTACTGAAAAAGTGCTGGCCAGAATGGCAAAGTCTGACGTAGTGCTTCCAGCTGGTAAAGGTCGTCAGTGTTGACACTCGCTCTCTCCACACATGATATTGAATTTTAGAATCCAGTTTTATATGTTATATTGTGGGAAGATGATCGGCGAAAAAAATTGCATACTAGAAAAAATAAATTCTGAGATAAAATTGAAGAACAAACAGAAGTGACTAAGGTAGCTTTTAATGTGTCATAAGTGTAAATGCCATCAAGATATAAGGGAACTATTTTGGTGGCATTTTTGTGTATATAAGTCGCTCACTTCCTTCTATACCATTAATAAAAGGACAAAATAAGGAGTATTTTTTTTTTTGAGGAAGATTAGCCCTGAGCTAACATCTTCCGCCAATCCTCCTCTTTTTGCTGAGAAAGACTGGCCCTGAGCTAACACCCATGCCCATCTTTCTTCACTTTTTGTATATGGGATGCCTGCCACAGCATGGCTTGCCAAGCGGCATCACGTCCACACCCAAGATCCGACCCGGGGAACCCCAGGCTGCCAAAGCGGAACGTGCACACTTAACTGCTGCGCCACCAGGCCAGCCCCAACAAGGAGTATTTTAAATATATCATATTCATAAACTATTGCAACCTAGAAAATAAAATATTTAGGATATGATACATTCATAACTATTCCCCTAGGAAGAAAATATTTTTCTAATATTGTACAAACACTTTAAGTATATCCTTATTGCCATTTAAAAATTAGGTCAAATTAAAATTATAGCATAAATTATGCTCAGCAATTTACATCCTGGTATCTAATATGTTAATTTGCAAAGGTATCATTTTGCAATCAACTAAATCAAGGAAAATTTAAAATGGAATATGATTTGACACTGTAAAAGCTTTCCTCTATTAACGGATCAAAAGGAACATCTTCCTTACTAATTTCCTGTGGCCTAATTTAGAAGGAATCTCTAATATGGAAATTTTCCTTGGAGTATTAATACACAGCAAGAGTTGAACTGCAATCACCAACCTGTTTAGTGACATACTATGTCAATTCCATATTCAACTCTTAGTAAAATTATGTTGCAGCCTCCAAAAGTTCAAGTGTAAAAGAAATAAATTTTGCATCATGATATCTTGTAATGAGAGTGGATGTGTGCACAAAAGTTCACAAGAATTTTGCGGACGGAAGCTTGGAAATTCAGATCCTGCTGATGTCGACAAGATTTATATAAATCAAGATCAACGGAATCAAATTCCTGAAGCCTTTGTCTTGCTGAACCCAGAAGTCCTCCCTCACAGATTATAGTTAATTAACAGATTTGACCTAAAAAGGGCCCCTTGAGAAGATTTTCAACTTCCAAACATTTCGAAATCTTTTCCAAATTATGGGCTATGGTGTGTGCCAGTTATCTTTTAATTGTTTTTAACTCCATAGATACAGTCCAATCAGATTTGTACCAGGGTGTAGCCTGAGCTCTTGCTGCTCAGAGTGGTCCACAGACTAGCATCATGAGCATCACCTGAGAACGTGTCACAAATGCTGAATCTCAGGCCAGCCCGGACAGACTGTTTCAGAATTTGCCTTTTTAATGAGACCCCCCAGAGTTTTGTGTGCACAGTTCAGAAACAATGACCTAGTCTTTACATATATATATATATATATATATATATATATATATATATTTACATCGGGTTTATTGAGGTATATTTAACATACAATAAAATTTACCCATTCTAGGTTTGCAGTTCTATGACACTTGACAAACTTGCCACAGTCAATAGCCACCCATATTTTCAAGAAGCAGAATATTTTCTCCACCTCATTACGTTTTCTCTTGTTCCTTTGTAGTCAATCACCCGCTCCCATCCCCGGCTCCTGGCATCCACCATCTGTTTTTTTGTTTCTTTTGCTTCTCCAAAATGTCACACATAAATTAAATCATTGAGTATGTAGTCGTTTTTTTTCTTTGTATAAGGCTTTTTCACTTAGCACTGCTTTTCAGATTCATTGATGTGGTCACACTTACCTGTAATGGCTGCTTTTTCAATGCTGAGTAGCGTTCTATTGTATGCATGTATTGCAATCTTTTTCCTATTCACTCATTCACCATGAAAATTTGAGTTATTTACACTTACAGTGACCATGAATAAAAATTTTATAAAGATTTGCACACAGGTCTTGGTGTGGATATAGACTTATATTTATCTTTGGTAAATATCTAGGAGTGAGCCGTTTTTTAAGTTCATATTTACCCTTATAAGAAACTGCCAAATTGTTTTCCAACGTGCCTGCATCGTTTTGCGTTTCCACACAAAATCTAAGGGAGTACTAGTTGCTCCACGTCCTCGCCAGTAATTGGTATTGTCAGATTTTTTTTTAACGTTTCTAATAAGTGTCACGTTAAACTTCATTTCCCTAATAGCTAATGATACATACCAACTTTTCAAGTGATACTTTGCCATTTGTTTATTTTCATTCATGAAGTGTTTGCTTAAATTCTTTTCCCCTTTTCCCCCTTACTATTTAGTTGTGGAAGTTCTTTATGTATAATTTTTTCGTGAGCATGCTTTTACTCACATATATTTATGTAAAGAATGTAAAGTCTGCGTCTTGATCCTCCAAATTTAGAATACAAAGCTCAGTTTTGTCGTGTTGATGCTGCAAAATGAGCTCAGTGAACAATCCCCTTAACGTGGAGACCTGCACACTTGCTAACACCCACGCCAAGTAGTCATCTTTCTTCCTGATTGACTTGTGTTTTAAATGCAATCAATGGACAGAAGCAAACATGCCTACATACCACGGAATGTATTTCTTCCCTTCGGATTCACTTTGTGTTAACTTGGTGAGATGTGCTGACTTTGTGGAACCACTGCAGTGACTTTTAAATGATGCATGAAAATGAAATGAAAGATCCCTGCTTGGTGCACAGGGCAATCAGAACTGTGCTTG
This sequence comes from Equus asinus, assembly GCF_041296235.1. NCBI lineage: Eukaryota > Metazoa > Chordata > Mammalia > Perissodactyla > Equidae > Equus > Equus asinus. The sequence continues at coordinate 26,405,836 of NC_091790.1, read as the reverse complement.
GCTCTGCTAGTGGTGTGTATTCACTAAACTGAGTGCAAACATGGCCTCCCAATATTTCCCACTGAGTTAAGAGAATCTCCAGCTGTAAATTAAAAAGATGCTGCTCAGATTTTCATTTCCCCATCAGTAGTACTTTAGAAGTCGATGGAATCCTAAAACATCAACAATAACAAGAATGTACCTGAAGGGAGTCATCCAATACTGTACGTGCATTTCCACCTTTAAATGGCATTCTCTAATCTAGAAGGAAGGATTAGTAAAAGCAGGTCAATTGCTATGATCACCTGACGCTTAAAATTTTGCTTATGAAACGAATCCCAGTATAGTTCATGAGGAAAGTGGTCCTGTGTAACCTGCTTCCTCAAAGATGTAGGCTATTGCTCTTATTTATAATAAAGGTTCACAGTCCAATTCAGAGAAGGAAATTCTTGGGTTTCTTAAAAAATATGGAAATTGAAAGAATAGACTTCATATAGCAATTTTAAAGGAAAAGGCTCTCAAGATAAGTTTCTGATTTTAAATATTGAAAAAGAAGCAGTTGCTTTTTAAGAATATGTCAGAGCATAGAATTTAGAACTGGAAACTTAAACTACCAAAATTATTGAAAAAATGTAAACATTTAAACATATTATGTTTGTATTTTTTCAGGGCCTATAGTGAAATTAAGAAGCAGACTTTTGTAGATGGAAGTACTTAAAATTTTCCATATTAGTCAATCTCTTGTCTCTCATAGCGGAAATGATTATGATTTCTTTCTACTGAAAAACTGAACAAATCTCTGGTTTTACAGAGATGGACTGTTTCCTTAGACTTGCCCTTGTTCCCGGAATATAAGTATGTTCAGGTGAAACACATTCTCCTTATTTGCTAGACTGTCAGGAGGTTTAATTGAATACAAGCCATTGTGAGGGTGTCACCAGGTGCCACTACATACACCACACCCAGCATGCATTTTGCCCACTTGTTTTAGTCCTCTCCCTACACAGTCACAAAATGAAGAAATATTTTTGTGTTTTTTTATACCTGACATTGAGAAAAGCCAACGAGCATATGACTAAACCAAGACTAATCAAGAAATTAGTTTTGTATTTCATATTTAAATATACTGAAGAAATGGAGAAAGCAATCATGATCTATTTACCATTATGGAGAAAAGAAAGGAAGAGAACTATTTTCTTTTTATGGGGGGGAGTTTTTTTTTTATTGTGGTAAAGAAACATAACATTAAATTTACTTTCTTAACTATTTTTAAGTGTGCAGTACAGCACTGATAAGTGGAAGGTCTTTATTTCTCCTTCATTTTTTTTTTGTTGTTATTTGTTTGTTTGTTTTTGAGGAAGGTAAGCATAAGCCCTGAGCTAACATCCGCCACCAACTCTCCTCTTTTTGCTGAGCAAGATTGGCCCTGAGCTAACACCTGTGCCCCTCTTCCTCTATTTTATATGTGGAACACCAGCCACAGCATGGCTTGATGAGTGGTGGATATGTCTGAGCCTGGGATCCGAACCGGTGAACCCTGGGCCACTGAAGCAGAGCAAGCGAACTTAACCACTGTGCCACTGGGTCAGCCCCTCTCCTTCGTTTTTGAAGTACAGTTTTGCCTGATATAGCCTTCTCAGTTGGCAGGTTTTGTCTTTCAGCACTTTGAATATACCATCCCACTCCATTCTGGTTTGTAATGTTTCTGCTGAAAATTCCACTAAGGATCTTATGGAAGCTCCTTTTCACATGACAAGTCACCTTTCTCTCTCTGCTTTCAAGATTCTCTCTGTCTTTGACTTAGGAAAGTTTGATTATATTGTGTGTTGGTGTGGACCTCTTTGGGTTCATCTTAGTGGGGATCTTTTGAACTTCTTGTATTTGGGTATCCATTTCCTTCATCAGGGACATTTTTTGGTTATTATTTTTTCAAGTAAACTCTGTTCTTCTTTCTCTCTTTCTTTTCCTTCTCAGACGCCCTTAAGGCGTATATTCGTCTAATCTGCAGCTTTTCTCAGGTCTTTATTATTTTTATTTTCGTTTCTCTGATTTGATCATTTCAAATGACCTATTTTCAAATTTGCTGATTCTTTCTTCTGCCTGATTAAATCTTCCATCGAACACCCCCTTCCAGTGAATTTTTCAGTTCAGTTATTGTATTCTTCAGGTCCGGAATTTCTGTTTGTTTTTGACAGTTTCTATTTCTTTACTGATATTCTCATTATGCTCACTTATCATTTCCTGATTTCATTTAGTTGTCTGTGTTCTCTTGCAACTCACTGAGCATCTGTGAGATGGTTATGAATTCTTTTTCAAGTAATTCATAGATCTCTGTTTATTTAGCTCTGGTCTGTAAAGATTAATTTTGTTCCTTTGATTGGACTAATTTTCTCTGTTTCTTCATATGATTTGTCATTTTTTGGTGGCATTTGTGTGTTTATAAAAACAGCCACCTTCCAGTCTTTATGTACTGGCTTCCTTCAGAGGAAGATCTTCACTAACTAGCCTGACTATAGAGTCTGGTGGCCTCTCAAACTTTTTCTGGGGATGCGTTTTATCTGGGCTTGTGATAAAACTCTATTTTCATTAACCCACTTTCTCAGAAGACTCACAACATGAGACACAGTGAGCATTTTAATCTATCAAGGTCCTGCTCTGTGTCATCATTGGATTTTCATAGCCCTTTACCAATGTACATTATTATAGACCCTTGAGTCAGAAAATCATGATGTGGAGGCTCAGATAAGGATTCAATTAAGTGGGGACAGAAAACTCAACTATACACTACATTATTTCTCAAAAGTGCTAGAGGAATGTCCTGGATGTTTATGATTATGTATTAATTCTCATTTATCATAGACAATCTTTTATAGCTTAAAAAACAAGCATTTTTTTAAAAAGTTTTGAATTCTTCTGTATCCTTTCTTGAAATCATTTTGGAAAACATCTATTTTGTTCTAAAAGGTAGTTTTCCAAGAATCCACCGAAACTCATCATACATCTTGATTACCAATAGGAAGCCCTCATATAAATTCAGCATTCTTGTTAATCTACTTTTAACGATCATGTTTAGCTCCTGACAACCTTTATCTATTTTTATTATATTATCCATAATATATTCATATCTTGAAGACAGTTTGGTGCAGAATTACGGCAGACAGACATTCTGCTTTCTCCTCTAGTCTTTGTGCCATCCTTGTGCATAAACTTATGTCGTGCATCCACACCTCCCTGTAATTTCTACCTCAGGTAGCCCAACTAAAAGAATATCTACTTAAATATGCTGCTTATTGCAGTACAGATTCTTTGTTTGGTATATAGTTTCTCAGGATGTTTTTTTCTTTTTAGTTATAAAGGTTTTGATAGAAACCTACTTGACCATGTCAGAAACACAGTGTCAGAACCCAATGTTACTTCCGTAAGGAATAAGTTTTCCACAGCAACATTTTGCATAATTAGAAAGCTTTTCTCCAGTGAGGTATTCAGTCTTTCTCTCTTGTTCCCATCTCCACCTCCTGGATGTAATGCATTTCCAGGTCAATTCCCATATAGTTCCAATTCTTTCTACTCTATTTGCTTAGGAAATTTAGCAAACACAACTCTTTCAGCCAACACTCTCTGGATTATAGCTCAGAATTTTATCCTCACTTGAATGGTAGATTTCATGATTAATATATTAGACCTGCGTTGGTCTGCTAAGAATATCCTGATCATTCCCTGATATTAATTTCTAGACATTTCCAGAAGATAAAGCTAGAAATTGGCATACATTTTAGTTCTTCTCTTTAAAATATATTCTGTTTCTATTTTCCAAATAGCAAGCTGTAGAAGAAAATTTCTAAAGTTGTAATTCCAGGAAGGTTTCCTTAAATATATTTTTTAAATAATTAAAATTAAACTTGAAAAAGAACACTGCACATAATAATATTGCTGCATAATAACCAAAACCAGTGTGCGTTCTGATAAAATTACTAGACTTACAAAAAATTAAAGATCGTTTGTGTTTCTAGGCAAAAAGACTATGTGACATACAAGAGAAACAAAATTAGAATGTTATGCAACTTTCTTCCAGTTTTATTGAGAAATAATTGACATACAATACTGTATAAGTTTAAGGCTTACAGCATGACGGTTTGATGTACATGTGTTATGAAATGATTACAATAGGTTCAGCTAACATCCATCTTCTCACATAGATACAATAAAAAGAAAAGAAAGAAGAAAAGAAAAACAGAAAAAAAATTCTCCTTGTAGTGAGAATTCTTAGGATTTACTCTTAACTTTCCTATATATCATACAGCAGTGTTAACTACCGTCATTATGTTGTACATTACATACCTAGCACTTATTTATCTTGTAACTGGAAGTTTGTAATTTTTGACCACCTTCCTCTGTTTCCTCCTTCCCCCACCCTGTGTCTCTGGTAAACACAAATCTGATCTCTGTTTCTATGAGGTTGGGGTTTTTTTTTTAGATTCCATACATAAGTGACATCATACAATATTTGTCTTTCTCTGACATTTTACTTAGCATAATGCCTTCAAGGCCCATCCATGTTGTCATAAATGGTAGGATTTCCTTGGTTGTTTTATAGCCATATAATGTTCCATTGTATATATATACTACAACTTCTTTATTCATTGATCTGTCGATGGACATTCAGGTTGATTCCAAAGCTTTCCTGTTGTAAGTATTGCTGCTGTGAACATGGGGATAATGATATCTATAAATTAGGTGTATATTTCACTTTGTAAGAATTTTTCAGGTTGTTGTACCATTTTGTAATCCCACCATTAATGTATACAGGTTGTACTTGCTCCACATTCTTGTCAACATTTGGTTTAGTCATTAACTTCAATTTTGGCATTTTTTGGATATAAAGTGGTATCTCATGGTAGTTTTATTTTATCTTTTCCATATGATAAGTGATGTTGAGCATCTTTTCACATGCATATTGGTCATTTCTATATTAACTTTGTGAAGTTTCTATTTAAATCCGTTGCCATTTTTAATTCATATTTTATTTCTATTATTGAGCAATAATGTCTATTTATATATTCTAAATGCAAATCCTTAACAGATACATGTATTGCAAACATTTTCTCCCAATCCCTGGACCAACCTTTGGTTTAAAAACTTCTCTGAGAAGCTAAAAACAGAGAACAACCTCTCATTTAAGTTAGTAATGATTCTTCATTAAATTCACTGAAGTGAATATTTTAATTAACTTATACTATCATCAAATTAAAATTTATTCTATGTTTCAGGGAACATTTATCTAAAGTTGAATAAAAATTTCCAAAATTTTAGTATGCCTGTCTAATCTATGGTTCTTATGGTATTTTAAAACATACCAATTATTTTAGTATACTTAAAAGAAATGGTGAATTATTACCTAAAATGGTACATACTGCCATTTATTATTATTATATTGTCGTTCTTGTTATGTCTTTAAATAACTAGAGCAATATTTCTTAATATTGCATGCATGAATAAATGGGAATGAATTTCTTTGCTAAACTATAAATATTTCTCCCCATTACATTAACAGTTCCAGACAGTCGGTATATTTTTTTTTTTAAGATTTTATTTTTTCCTTTTTCTCCCCAAAGCCCCCCAGTACATAGTTGTATATTCTTCGTTGTGGATCCTTCTAGTTGTGGCATGTGGGATGCTGCCTCAGTGTGGTTTGATGAGCAGTGCCATGTCCGCACCCAGGATTCGAACCAACGAGACACTGGACCGCCTGCAGCGGAGCGTGTGAACTTAACCACTCGGCCACGGGGCCAGCCCCTGGTCGGTATATTTTTTAAAAGATCCTTAAGTAATCAGGTTAAATGTCTTCTACTTCATTGAATATTTTATACTATTTAGATGAGCAGAAACTTCTTTCTACTCTAATCTGATCCAAGAAAGCTACACAAATTTCACCTTATGAAGGATCAAATTAGTCATTACTTTGGTTTTGGGTATTAATTAATGTTATATTAATTAACATATTACATATTTGATTTCTTAATTTTCAGACCATCCGCCCCAGAACAAATTTCTCAAAGTTTTTGAGAATCTTCTTTCTAGAAGAATCTTCAGTTGTTCTTGGCCTGGCATAGCCCCTTTCATCGGGTTAAAATAATTAACAATTAAATATCAAAACTTTTACTTATTTTTTCATGTAGGCATTGGTGGTAGATGTTAGAGTTGCTCACCCATATTTCCTGTTCTACTCTTTCCAGGCATAAGGTCCTTGCAGCTCTCTACCGTCTCAAGATTAAGCATGGCCAAGTGACTTGCACTGGACAAGAAAAGTGGAAGGAACTGATGTGTCACTGAATTGCTGGTTCTAGACTCTCCAGCATGATCTTGCCTTTGCCATGTGGAGGCAGGTATTGGTACTGAAGTGCCATGAGACCAAAGCAATCTGCAATGCTGAGCCAACTCATGGACTGAGAGTAGCCCAGGCCACACAGACTGTGTCAGGGAGAAGTAAATTTTCCAGTAACTCACTGAGATTTTGTAGGCGTTATTACTGTAGCTTAACTTGGCTTACCCGTACTGAGATTCTAAAAACACAATTAAGCATCTCATTATTTTTATTGATAATTCATAATGATGAAACAATTATTTTGTGTTTGAAGAATCATGCTATAATTATCTGAGATAAAATATAGGTTTTAGAAAACATAAAGATCTTACCAGAATTATTCCTGTGATAGATTGAGATGCCCATAATGTTCATAAATGCATCCTTTGTTTTCTTTTTTAACTGGAAGAAAATTTGTGTGGATTTTTTTTTCTATCTGTAAATAAGAAATTTGAAAAAATACAGATGTGATTAGGCTCACATGTGAGGGAATGGACTATAATTAGTGTTCGGGTGGTGAACATGATGTAATGTACACAGAATCCGAAATATGATGTACATCCGAAAAAAGTAAAAATAAAAAAAATTTAAAAATTTAAAATTTATAATTTCCCTTTATATGAAATTCTTAAAAAGTTAAATTTCATCAATACTTATAGAAAAGAGATAGTAGTTGCATGGAACACAGAAACGGATGTATTAACTGTCAAGTAAACTTTTTTAGGGAAATGGAATTTTCTGTATCTTGATTGTGGTAGCAGTTACGTGGGTATAAACATTTGTGAAAACTCAGTGAATTATACAATTATATATATATAGGTATCATATATATAGGTTATAGATATATATCTCTGTGTTTATATATTAAAAACCTCAGTAAAGTTGATTAAAAATAAAAATGGAAAAGTATAATTTTGTCAAGCAGCAGCTTCTTCACCATAGATATTTGTAGGCTGTTAGTCTTTCTTTTATTATAAACTGTTCCTGTCGCCTTTACTTCAAGCTAGTTATGGAGTTTTCTTTCATACAACCTTCTTAAGCCCTTTATGGGTTTCCTATGAATATGGTTGGGATTCACACCTTGCTCCAGAAGCCCCATCCATAAATCTTTTGGAGATAGATCGTTTTATACTTTAGCCCTTGTGTGAAAGAGATGTAGCACAATATGCTGATGATTCTTAAAAGCCCTTTTGTCATAAATTCTAGCTGAATTCACTATCCATTAACTTAAATCTTCCTGAATCCTTAAAAGTGAGTCTTACAGCCACATCCTGATTTCATCTATATTCTGATGTCTTTATTGCTTACAGACTCTTCTAAGGATGAAAATCCTTTTTTTAATTCTTCAGACCATAATACCCTGGGTCTTCTATATTGCTACTAATTCTGCTTAAAGATTGAAGAAGTAAATTGTTGAATGAACTCAGCCAAGAATTTCAAAGAGGCTTTGGGAATCGAAGTGTGAATTGCTCAAAGAGAGTTAACAGGAACTTATTTGTACAACTGCCCTGCTCTCACCATTCCATCATTGCCTTCTCCGTAACTCTTTAAACAAGAGGGATAACTCTTAAATTCTTAAATTTATGGCACAATTCTTTTCTATGAAAAGTCCACTTTCATAAAGCAGGATGACCCATGCCAGTTCAGAAAAAGAAGATTAAGAGAACAAAAATATCTAGAAAGAAATACATTCTAGACTGCAGATCCATGAACCTCTTTGGGATATTTTCAGCTTTTAATTCTATCCCACCCTTTTTTTTTTTTGGTGAGGAAGATTGGCCCTGAGCTAACATCTGTTGTCAATCTTCCTCTTTTTACTTGATGAAGATTGTTACTGAGCTGACATCTGTGCTAATCTTCCACTTTTTGTTTGAGGAAGATTGTTACTGAGCTAACATCGGTGCCAATCTTCCTCTGTTTTATGTGGGATGCCACCACAGCATGGCTTGATGAGTGGTGCTAAGTCTGTGCCAGGGATCCGAACCTGCGAACCCAGGGCCACCAAAGCGGAGCACCGGAACTTAATCACTATGCCACTGGGTTGGTCCCTCTACCCCCTTTTTTCACATTACTTACTGTTCACCTCTCCTCTCTCCTGTTACCTCCCATCCACCAAAATGTTTTCCTAAAGGAAGAGATTACTTCACTAAAGCAGGGGTCTCCTGACAAAAACAGTAAATAATGTAACACAGGCGTTTCTTAGTGAAAGAGTAATGACAGCATTTTATATCTTCTGCCTACATGGTTTAGAATTTACATCGTACTAGAAAAATCTTTATGTTATTTCTGTTCTTTAATTAGTAAATACTTAAAAATGTGACACAAATACTGATTAAGCAACATCCAGCTATGTGATGTAATAAGGACAGAGGAGCGATGAGACTAGTTATTAAGCTGGTCATGGTATGAGTATGGTGTGTAATGGGGGTGAAAGGAATGGCTTGGTAAAGGGGAATGACATAACGATGAAAGTACTTGAGAGTCAGGGGGATAAGTAAAGAAAGAAACTCTTTGATTTTTTTCTTTGTCACTGTAACACTCTTTTGTTCGTCCACTCTTTCTCCCTCCTTTCCTTCTTTCAGGAGGTCACTCTGATGAGATGGATGAGCAGAAATCAATGGTGGCTGGCTCCTTGGTGATATGAGTCAATCCATCAGACAGGCTGGTGGCAGTCACTCAGCCTTCACAGTCACCTCCTTCCATTCTGGCAAATGTCACATTTGGAATTCATTTACATATCTGGGTAGCACTCCCTGTGGAGTTACACTGAACAATTTTGCGGCTGTGACAGCTTGAAACAGAAAAGCTAATGCAGGCTATCCATTGACTCCCTCGGTGCCTTCTTTTCTTAAACTCTGGGAATTCTTGACACAGAAAAAATGAGGGCTACTTAAAATGGAAAGAAAAAGTGGGTAAAACTGATATTTTGAGGAAAATATTATCAGGTATCTTGCGTTTCTAATTTAACATTGCTTGGTTCTAATTTCTCCATCCACCTCTGACTGTATTTACCTGCTTTGTTCATTGTTTAAAAGGAAGAATAGTCCTGGGGCCGGCCTGATGGCACAGCAGTTAAGTTGTGCACCCTGCTTTGAAGGGGGTTAAGTTCTCACATTCTGCTTTGACGGCCCAGGGTTCACCGGTTATGATCTCAGGCACAGACCTATGCACTGCTTATCAAACCATGCTGTGGCAGGTGTCCCATATATAAAATCGAGGAAGGTGGGCATGGATGTTAGTTCAGGGCCAATCTCCTCAGCAAAAAGAGGAGGATTTGTGGCAGGCGTTAGCTCAGAGCTAATCTTCCTCAAAAAAACAAAAAAAAGGAATAGTACAGTGGAATACATTAGTAGGTACATTTCCTCTGCCTTGTGGGAAAATAAAGACTTAAGTATCTTTCCTGAAGTTTGCCGATATGGAAAAAGCTTTTTACACTTCTACTTTTTTTTAATGTTTCTTTCTATTTGTATCTATCTCTCTTTATCTCTACATTCCTGTCTCCATCTCTTTCGCCTCTCTCTCTCTCCCCTCACACAAGCACATACATACACATACACACGCATATAGCACAACACATTCTGAAATAGAGGCAGTGAATTGATTCTCCTTAATTAGTTGAATTTTATTTTTAGAAAGAGTAAATGGTAGCAGAGTTAGGTGTGCATTTATTTATTTAATTTTTAAAATTTATTATTGAAATACAACTCCAATACAGTTCAAATAACGGTTTTAAGTGTATAATCTATTGAGTTTTCACAAATGTATACATCCATGTTCCCCACACCCCTGTTAAGATATAATTTTAATTACCCAGAAAGTTCCTGCATGAATCTTCCTTATCAATTAGTGCCCCAATCTCCACAGCCGGTACTCTGATTTCTGCTACCAGAGATTAGTGTTTCCTAGTCTAGAATCTAGAATTTTTAACCCTCTACCTTGTGCACACTGAGCCCCTGGCAATTTGTCAACTACAGTTTAGGTTTTCCTCACCGGTGCTTGTTCCCGCAGAGCTTCCTGGGTTTCTGTTCCAGTAAGTTGTGATTCTCTGTATCCACCTGTCTGTCTCTTCAGTTTTTGGGTCAATGGTTTGTCCTAGGACCTCCATTCTCCTTGATTTTTGTTTCTTAGCTTTTTTTTTTTGTTGTGAGAATGGGAATGACCATTTTCAGGGTCTTAACGTACCAGACCAAAAACCAGAAGTCTCTCAGTATTATTTCAATCCTTTGGAATTTATTGAGACTTATTTTATTGCCCATAATGTGGCCCACCTTAGTGAATGTTCCATTATTACTGGAGCAGAAGGTGCATTCTGCAATTGTTGGCTGAAGTTTTCTCTAAGTATTGATTAATTTTAGTTGACTAAATGCTGTTAAAATCTTCTATATCCTTACTGATGTTTTATCTACATTTCTCTCCATCCTTGAGAAACGTTGCAAAGTCTACAACTATATTCATATATTCATCTATATATCCCCTTAGTATTTTTTCAATTTTTATTTTATGTATTTTAAAGCTCTATTATTAGATTCATACATGGTTAAGATTGATAGATATCTGATAAATTGACTCTTTTGTTATGGTGAAATGGCTTGCTTTATTCTTGATAATATTTTTTTATCTTGAGCTACAATTTGTCTCATATTCATTAGGATTACTCCCGTTTTCTTATGCTTAGTGCTCACATGATGTATAATTTTCAATCCTTTTACTATAAACCTGCCTATGTCATAAGTTAAAAATTTTTTGTTTGGCTGGGGCCTTTTTGTTGTTACTTTTTCCCTTTTTTTTTTCTTTTTTTTTTGCAGGGAAAGATTTGCCCTAAGATAACATCTGTTGCTAATCTTCCTCTTCTCATTTATTTATTTTTTTCTCCCCAAAGCCCCAAGTGAGTGGTTGTATATTCCAGTTGTAAGTCCTTCTAGTTCTTTTATGTGAGCCACTGCCACAGCATGGCTACTGACAGACAAGTGCTGTGGTTCTGTGACCAGGAAGCAAACCCAGGCCACCAAAGTGGAGTGCAGTGAACTTTAATGGCAAGGCCAGCAGGGCTGGCTCTGCTTAGTTCAATTTTTATCCAGGCTAAAAGTCTTTGGTTTGTTCAGGCTATTTAGTGTATTCATATTAAATACAAGTATTGATTACATCATCCACTCTTTTTAGATGAATCGAGTATTATGTGAATACTATTTCTTATCTCCTTTATTAGCTTTATTGTTTTTCCTCTTTGTGTTATATTTCTAATAGTTGTCCTGGAGGTTACAATATGCATATTTAATTTATTACAATCTACTCTTCAAACAGTATGCCTATAGTTAACTTCATTTCACCAGATAATTTGTGCTTTCATTGATTTATATTTTACTTCTGCATACATAATAATTCATATAATACATTACTATTTTGGGATTGTTGAAACAGTCAATGGTCAGATGTACATATTTATATTTCCTGACTGGTGTCTTTTATGTTGTCCTACAGACTTGGATTTCTATCTGATATCATTTGCCCTTTCCCTGAAGAAACTTCTTTTGTCATTTCTTGTAAAGTAGTTCATTTGGGGATATAGTCTCTCAATGTTCATCTGTCTAAAATTATGTACTTTTTAACCTAATTTTTCATGTGCATAGGTTTCCAGATTATTTTTTCTTTCTTTGAGCAACTTAAGATATATTTTTTTACATTGTTTTCTGGAAGTCATAGTTTCTTGATGTGAAGTCAGCTATCATTCTAATAGTTAATACCGTATATACTGTGTATTTCCCCCATCTGGATGGTTTTATGGTTTTCTCCTTATTTTTGTAGCAGAAGTTTGAATTTTTTATATCTAGCTGTGGTATTCCTTGCATTTTTCCTGCTAAGGATTCACTCTACTTAGATCTTAGGTGTTGTTTTTCTTGAAATTTAGAATCTTGGATATTCTTTCTCTTTTTTTTGTTTACTTTTTGGTGAGGAAGATTGGCCCTGAGCTGACATCTGTGCCAACCTCCCTCTATTCTGTTTGTGGGATGCCACCACAGCATGGTTTAATGAGCAGTGTGTAGGTCTGCAACCTGAATCCGAACTGGCGAATACTGGGCTGCCAAAGCAGAGTGCATGAGCTTAACCACTACGCTGCCAGGCTGCCTCTGGATATTATTTCTTCATATGTTCTTTTCTGCCACATTCTCTTCTTCTTTTCATCTGAGACTCTAATTACAAGTATACTAGACAATTTTATTCTCTTCCACCGATGTCAAATGTTGTTCTTTTTAAATCTTTTTTCTTAATATGTTTCATATAAGATGATTTGTGTAACCTGACTTCATCTTTATTGATTATGTTCTCTACCATGTCCATCTCTGATATTGCATCTTTCATGAATGTCATCTCCATTTGGTTCTTCTTTCTAGTTTCCATCTCTTTGCTAAACTTACCAATTTCTTCACACATTTTGTCCATCTTTTCACTAGGTACTTTAACATATATATTGTGGATGTTTTAAAGGTTATTTTAAAGACACATTACATTAAATAACCCATCTAACAATTCAAAAATGTAGTCTATTTCTATGTCCGCCACTGCTGACAATTTCCTTTCTTGACAATAGATCATGTTGTATTTCTTCCTTGTGTGTCTCCTAATTGTTTACTGTAAGCTGGACCTTGTGTGTAAAAGAAAAGTAGAGGCTGAAGTAAATGATGTTAAGTCCCTGACACCTCCTTCTGTCAGACTGCCAGCCTGGTGGCTTGAGTCAGCATAAGCCAGGGCTGAACGTTGTTCCTGCTTTGGTAATAGTCACTTCACCCTTGGCTTCTGACAATTTGAGGATAAGACCAGAACTTTCTGATCAGCAACGTTTGTGATCCACTGGAAAAAAAATGAAGAATTCTTTTTACTTACCAGCCATCTAGTTACTTGCTGAACTGGGGGAGCTCTCACTCTGCTTTAGCCTGGATATCAGCTTTCTGGGTCTTTGGAGAGATTCTCTCTGCTCATCAGTCTTGGATTTCTATGCCTCAGAAGATAGCTACTGATATATCTAGTAATTTATTAAAATGAGAAGAAGACCAAAGTGTCATATCTTTTGCCCTCTTCCAATGGTAACTATACAACACTTTCTTTACTTGAAAGTCCTTGCCTCTCTTTAAAGCTTTAAGTATATATGATAATATATACAAGATTGACATGATAAAATGTTTATAAAATAATAGGGACTACGCTAGCCTAACTCTGAGGAATATTGTAAAGTTTCTGTTTACGCAATATAGAGGAAAAAGTACAGCTAAGCCATCATATAATTTTATACTTATACCTTAATGATTGCTTCTATAAATTGAGCTTTTTTGTAAAATTTATTTTTAATTTGAACTTTGTAGAAATAATGGAATACTTTTAATTTCTTTACAGTTTTCTCCTTTATGTGTTTCTTAAGAATACAATAGAGAGAATGTAAAGTAACTTTTTCATATAGAACACTGTATATTTGTCTATTAACTTTAACATTAAGTTGCAATTTTAAGGGATTATTCTTCTCAAAAATAAAATAACCATATGCTGAATTGTCTCTCAGTGGAATTTCTCTTCACATTAACAAAATCATGGATTACATGTTAGGCATATTCTTTTTAAGATAAGTAAGCCATGGCCATATGTCCTTACTATTTTAGAATATATTCGCATGATATAGGAAACTTAGGGGAAGAAAAAGTCAATTTTTCTCATTAAAAAGGAATCCGGACAAAAGGTGTATTGGTTGGAGAAAGCTGGGCTGGAGATAAATTGAAAATTTGGTTAAAGTTTGTTCCTTTCTTTTCTGTAACTCAAGGATCTTCATTAAAATGTATCGATACAACTAAACGAGTTATGTATCAGACAGATTGACTTTTCCGAAAGTTAATATGATGCCTTCTTGAATTAACAGTGCAAAATCCATTAATTGTTTTTCTACTGTATACCAAATGCCAGTTAAACATCAGCATCTGAGAGGTTTCCATGAATCAGATTTTGCTAAACTTTCTGAATTCTTCTGGAAGATGTACTGCTTAGCGATAAAGTGGTACTTTCATTCATGCTGTTGGGGGTGCGTGGTGGGTAGAGTAGCAGAAGTGGTGGTTGAATAAAGATGCTGTAAAAATCTCAGAGGGTTTCGCACTGTTTCACATGCCTGTAGGTAGGGTGCCATGGCTGGATAAGAGAGACTATTCAGGGCTTACTTGAGAATATTTTACTCTTTTGGTGACTCCAGTGAGCTTCAAAATGCCACCATGATGTCTGTTTTATCATGATCCAGATTGCTTTCAAATTACATGCACACAGAGTTTCTCCTCCAATTCTATCTCTGGGCCAACTTCTTTGCAGGATGTCGTCTGCTTATGCTGGCCAAGAGAAAAGCAGAACATCTGAGGCCTGGCACCAACAGAAATCTCCCTGACATGTATTATCAGAGATTATACGGTAAATCTTTGGTGAGTTTTCCAAATTTAATTTATATATTATCAGGTTTGGCTAAAACTAAGTTAAAGCATTTCTAGGTCAACTAACGGAGAAAATTTTTATATAAAAGTGTAACTATCAGGATGGTTCTATCAGAAACTCCCAAATAGTTATAAATTCCACTTATGTTTTCCCAAGAGGATATTTTCTTCTTCAGTTCAGTGCCTTATGTATTGACTGCCATTTATGCCACTTATTGACCGCTTTTGGTTTCGTTTTCACTTATTATATGATGTATTCATTAAATCAATCCTGAGAATTAAGCACTAATATTAGTCTTATTCTATAAATGAATAATCTAAGATTCCAGAGGAAATTAAGGTAACGATGAAAGGAGGAAGAAAGAAAGGTAATTCTCATCATTCCACGTATCAGGCAACGTGGAATATTTTTTCTTTATTTCTCGTTTCTTTTAATTCTCATAATTCAATGAGGTACATATTATCTTTATCTTACAGCTGAGGATAACAACACTTGCCAAATATTCCACAGGTAATTGGTGGAAGAAATACTGTCTTTGGAGACAAAGAAGGGGAGCCTGTGTTTCAGAGGTCCCACTATGGCTCTTCTCTGACGACATCTCTGTGCACAGGCAAAGAGTCTTGGATAACAAAGGGATATGGCTGTTAGAGCTACTACTCCCCTCTATAGACCATGTTCAAAGCCCCCGGAACTCCAGGGTTCCCTGCGCAGTGGTTAGAGCTCACGTCCATAGCCAGTAAGTCTTTTCTCCTTCCAAGGGTAAACCATACCACTCAAGATTTTCATCCCAGGAGAAAAAGTGGCTGGCTTCTCAGGGGACTCAGCTTAGGTGTGTGAGTGGAGGTGTCCATGTACATACACTTAAGACTTCTCGTGCTGCAACATAGAGTTGGGAGTAAGAATAGAGAGTGTGAGGCCAGGGACTTGGGGAGAAATCTAAGGAGTCACAATTTGATCCTAGCCTCCTAGATTGTTAGAAAGACATATTTGAAGAGGTAAGAGGAGTGAACACGTTTTATTCAACAGCCTGGTACCTTGATTTGCAGTCTTTTAATATTTAGACATATTGCACATGGCCTTTTGGGAACTCAGAAATGGTATGTGTGGGTCTTAGTGGAGGAACCAGGTTTCAAACTGAAATCTCTTAAATTCCAAGTCCTGATCACTTTACCGGTAAACCAGCTCTGTCTCCATCCTTTCCCTTCGTTGGAGAGGTGATATGAAAGCCCTATGTATTCCAGTTAATACTTTTCTTATTTTTGTTTTTTACCTACTTTTGAGACAAGAATTCCATATTAGAACCTGTTATAGACTGAAAATGTGTGCCCTCAAACCCCACAAATGCATATGTTGAAATGCTAACCCAAAATGCGATGATATTAGGAGGTGAGGCTTTTTTGGAGGTGGTTGGGTCATGTTGCTGGAGCGCTCGTGAATAGGATTAGTGTCCTTATGAAAAGAGACCCCAGAAAGCTCCCTCACCCCTTCCACCGTGTGAAAACACAGCAAGAAGATAGCTGTCTTTGAACCAACATGTGGGTCCTCACCAAACATGGAATCTGCCAGTGTTTTGGTCTTGGACTTCCCAGCCTCCACAACTGTGAGAATTGAATTTCTGTTGTGTATAAGCCACGTAGTCTGTGGTAGTTTGTTATAGCATCCTGAATGGACTAAGACAACATCCGTGTCGGGTTTCTGGTCATAGAGGAAAAGCTTTCAGAAATTTATCCCTAAGTATGATGTCAGCTATGTTTTTGTTTTGTTTTGTTTTATTTTTGGTAGATCCCTTCATCAAGTCAAGAAGTTTGCTTCCGCTCCTTGTTTTCTGAGCATTTTTATTTTGAAAGGGTATTGGATTTTGTCAAATGCTTTGTCTGTGTCTATTGAGATAATTGTGTCTATTACATGGTTGTGTGTTTATTTTTTCCCTTTATTCTATTAACATGGTACATAGTATTGACTAATTCTTGCGTGTTGAACTATCCTTACAATTCTGTGATAAATTCTACTTGGACATGCTGCATAGTCCTTTTGAAATGCTGCTGGATTCAGTTTTCTAGAATTTTGTTGAGTTTTTGTGTCTATATTCTTGTAATGTTTTGGTATCAGGTAAGACTGGTTGCAGCAAATGAGTTAAAAAGTGTTTCCTCCTCTGAGATTGGTGTTAATTCCTTAAATAAATGTTATAATTCACCAGTGAAGTCATGTAGATTTGGACTGTTCTTTGCGGATATTATTTGGAATACTCAATCTGTACAGTTGTTATGGGTCTTTTCAGATTTTCTATTTCTTCTGAACCGGTTTTGGTATTTTATATCTTTTCAAAAATTTGCCCATTTTATCTATGGTATATAATTTGCTGGCGTGCAATTGTTCAGAATATTCCCTTATGATCTTTATTTCTGAAAATTCAGTAGTAATTTCCCTTCTTTCACTACTGATTTTAGTAATTTGAGTCTTCTCCTTTTCTCTCGGTCACTCTTGTTAAAGACTTGTCAGTTGCTCGCTATTTTAAAATTTTGTCGCTGTTGATTTCTCTATTGTTTTTCTATTTTCGTTCTGGCTATCTCAGACTGCTGGGTTCTCTAAATATGTACATTGCTATATCTCAAAAAAAATGGAAATTTGTGATCCCCACCTTCCAATTTGTTCCCCTTTCCATTCTCTCCTTTGTTTCTTTCTGGGGTTCTGATATGTGTACTGGGCTTTCTCATGCTGTCCTATATGTATTTTTAATTATCTTTAATATGTGCACTCTCCCTTTTACGGAGCATTTCATGTGTAATTTCTTCAAATTGTCCGTGTAATTTCTCCAGATCTATTGCCAATTTGCTCTTCAGCTATGTTTATTTTGGTGTACAGCCATTTAATTTCCATTGTAATTTTTTTTTATTCTAGAGCTTGTGTTTGTTTCATTTTTCAATTTATTCTCACATATTATATTCTATTTTCCCTTATTATATTTTGAGTCATTTTTATTTCTTTAAGTATATTAAATATATTTATTTTGTGTATTATATATGATGAGTCAAATACCGGTAGTCGTCGTGTGTTTATATCTGTGAGTTTTTGCTGATGGATCAGAATAATTGTGGCCTCTTTTCATTTTACATATAGAGATTTGGCTTGAGAACATTTGTTTTTAACATCTTTGGTAAGAAAGCTTTGAGGCCTAGAACAAAAGTCTGTTTTTTCTGAATAGGTCTCTCTCTCTCTCTCTCTCTCTCTCTATTGTATATGCACACATTCTATTTTGCTTATTATTATTGTTATTTTTATTTTTGCTTTCTCTAGGAGCTAGGAGACACTACCAACCCAAGATTGGCACAAACAAAATGTTTAGCTTGGATGTGAATTCTAGATTTTTTTCCTATTTTATCCACTAAATGGGCCACCTACCAGAGGGTCTTACATGAAGGAGGGTTTCTTCAATGCAATTTCTCCCCTTGCTCAAGAACTTGGATCTCTCTCTTCTCTCTTATAATGGCTTCTTAAATTTGTGTTTTAAGCCATCAGAAATTGGCATACACTCTTGGAGAAATACTGGTTCCAGAGCTTTCTTGTCCTGTAGATTCATGACTTATTTTTCTTTTTGTCCAGGATATTATGTAAGGACCTTACATCTTTGCTTTAAATTTTAATTCATGAGAAATGAACATAATCTACCATTCATTGACATCTAATATGTTCTTGATATTTATGAAATAAAAAGCTTTTTTTCCCATGTAAGAATATATTTAACCGAATAGATTTTATATTTTATAGATATGTATACACACACACAACTATTGCAAAAGAAATTTATATTAACATTATTAGTTACCATATATTTCATAATGACTTTAAATGCCTTAAACATTGAAATGTGGAATGTGTTTTTTAAATTATATTACTGCACCCCTGGGCTTAGAGACATAGTGTGTAACTAATAAACTGTACAAATATGAATATTTATATACACGCATATTCATACATATTTAAATACGGTGCTGCTTCTGAATATTCTAACTCCGAGTGAATTAAAATACCTTACCATAATAAGAAACTTGACTTTTTGTCGAAATTATAGTGAAAATTCATTATATTACTTGTGAAACACTCAGGAGAAATCCTTTTTGTCAGGAATTTCACATCTATTCTAGTTACATATTTACCATGTTCAACACAGAAACATTATTTCTTTGAAACAGCATTCAAGAAGATGCCCTTGGGAAATCAAAAAGCAAGTGAAAAAGTTTAAACAATTGCTTAAAAAGTTGTAAAAGTAAAGACTTTGTTCAGTTACCTAGTGTGCTTGTGGAAGTTCCATGCATTTTGTGTAGTAGGCACGAGGTAGGATTTGGTTATGGTCTGAGTGAAATCTAGGAATAATTTAATTATAGAACAAAGGAGAGGATACGATGACCATACTCCACATATAGAATTGGCCTTAAGATTTCCCTCTGAGAATTTTAGAATATGTCCGAGTTGAAGAACACGCCCATGCTGCTCACCTGCCACAAATAGCCCAAGAATCACGACACTTATGTCTCAGCCATCATTCCCAACATCACATCCTTATTCCAATCCAAGAAGAGGAAAGAAATAGGACTGTAAACATTTGTAGCACAGAAAGAGAGGGGAAATCACTTTGGTTTGTAGGAAGGTGAGGGCTAGTCTACTGACACAAAGATCTTTAAGGATGCTAAATCTGATACATGACTAACCTCAAGATAGTATATTTTTTGTATTATTATTTTTCTCAAATATTGGCCCTAAACTAAACATCTGTTGCCTATTTTCCCTTTTTTTTTTTTTCCTCAACCCCACTCCCAGTACATAATTGTATATTCTAGTTGTAGGCACTTCTAGTTCTGCTGTGTAGGACGCTGCCTCAGCATGGCTTGATGAGCTGTGCTAGGTCCGTACCCAGGATCCGAACCGGTAAAACCCTGGGCCACCAAAGCACAGTGCATGAACTTAACCACTCTGGCGACAGGGCCGGCCCCGATAGTGCATTTTTTAAACTTAATTTTCCTTTCTTTGAAATCCCATGAATTCTCCATATTAACACATGCTAGGACGTAGAGGATTTCTTACATTTTCTTTTGCTATTGAGTTACAGAAATGCCTTTCTATGATTGTGGAATTACGTCATAGGAAACAGAGCTTCACCTCCCCTCATAGAAACTAAAAAGGCCAAAGTTTCATTTTCTCAGGCTCTCTTGCAGGCAAGGAGGGCACATGACCTAGAATTCTCCAACTGGACATGTCGACCCAATAATTTGAGTCATAAGCTCATGATCTGATACACCACAGACTGAACAGAACCCATTCTTGTTATGGGTGGTGGTGGCAATAGCAGTTACGTCCAGGTCTTAGAGGTCACAATGGGAACGACTCTGTTGCATTTTCTGCTGCTGGTGGTAGGCATCTGGCTACATCTCCAGCAGTAGTATTTCCACTGGCTTGATTCTGAGACTTGCTTCTCTCTATGTAGCCTTCAAATCTTGTTTGTTAGATTTCCTATGGGCTTTGTGAATCATTCAATATCCTTTTAATACATTACATTAGTGATATTTTATTTGTTGCTCCAATGAAGTATCTAATATAAAAAGTGATAGATAATACAGCTTACTTTGTCCTTTAGTATTCCATTTGAGAAAAATAAATGTATAACAATATCAATATTCACTAACTATAATATTATCATTTTGCAGGATAATTACGATTTCCGCTAACATTTTTTGAAGATAGACTATGTTAGGTGCTGTGCTAAGAGTTTCGTATGCAACATCTTATATAATATTCAAATGACAACACAAGCTAGGTACTATTATTATCTTCAAGTTACAGATGTGAAAGTTGAGCCAAAGGTAGACTTCCTAACTTGAGCAAAGCTACACAGGCTGCAAATGTGACAGCTTTTGACAAGTTATTGTCATAACTTCAGAGATTCTGTTCAGACCAAGTGAAAGGTCAAATGTACAAATTGTGGCAAAGTCATAAAAAACACTGACTTATATTCAGTTTGATGTTCTATTAAATGTCTATTATATATTAGGTATGATGATTAGAGCTATAAATATAAAAATTAGTTATGCAATATTCCTATCCTTATTACACCCTTCAGGTAAAAAATACTGTAAATTAATAACTATTATATATTATCAAATTTTCTATAGCAGAGCGAAGTATGAAGTATATGGAAACTCATACGCTAGTGTCAGGAAAAGCTGCAGACCAGAGAAAAGAAGACTGCTCCCTTCTGAACGTGTGGCATTTGTGAGAGCCACACATGAAGAAACTGTGACAGTTCCATCAGTATTATGCGTAAGCTTACATCACATCTGTAAGATAAGATCTGATGACTCCCCAAGAACTCTATATCTTGAAGATTCCATGCTGTCTGATATACCACGGGAACATGTCAAATATCACTCCTGGGAATTCCCTCATAATTATGTGTTGTTAGGAATTTCTCAAGATTTTGTTTCTGATTATTAACTTTGGGAAGATATGAAATAGAAAACCAATAAATGTCACATTTGTGATATTTAAATGCTATCTTAGACATGAGAAAACATTGAGCTTATACTGGTCATTCTTGACCTGAATACCAAATATTTTAATTACATAGATAATTAAATGTTTTCTTTATATAAAGGGGAAGCAATTTTGTCAGTAGGAATCAAGTCTGTACTTCTAATGAGATGGTTTTATGAATAAATAAGTCAGTAAGAAATAAGGTCCTGCCACCACAAACAGCATTTCAGATGTGAAACGTTTAGGAGAAGCAGACCAGATGGAAGCTGCAGTAGATTGCTGGTGATAGCACAAATCCAACATGGGTCTCAGGAGGCTGAAATCAAGATGTCAGAGGGGCTGCATTTCTTCTGCAGGCTCCAGGGGAGAATCCCTTCCCTTGCCTTTTCCACCTTCTAGAGGCACCTGAATTCCTTGGCTCTTGGCCCCTGTTCATCTTCAAAGCCAACAATAGCATTCTGCTTCCGTCATCACATCTTCTCCTCCGCCTCTGCCTCCCCAGCCTCCCTCTTTCCCTTCTAAGGACTTTGGTGATTACATTGGATCCACAGAGATAATCCAGGATGGCCTTTCCATCTCAAGGTCTTTTACTTAATTACCTCAGCAAAGTGCCCTTTGTCACGTAAGTAACGGATTCACAGATTCTGTGCATTAGGGGTGTGGATATCTTTGGGGGTGGGGGGCATTATTCCGCTTCCCACAGAATCATGTTCCTTCTACCTTGGCACACATTTTCTCTCCTATCTAATGAACCTACTTTTCTCTCCTAATTACTTTTCCTTGAATATGCAAATATATTCTAGAATGTCTCACTAAAGCAAATAAGCCCCTCTTTTGACTTTATATTTCTCTCCAATTACTGCCCTCCCAGTTTATCCTCTTTTACAACCAGACTCTCAAAAGTATCTTTCACTCCCTCTTTCCATTCCTCTTCTCTGAATCAATCTCCAGTTCACTACAATGTCATTCCTTAGGGACATTTTATGGCCAATAACTCCAGTGATCTGTATGTACTTAAATCCAGTAAACACTGTATTCCCTCATACTCTTGACCTCTCAATAGCAGCTGAACTATTCTCCTTCTTGAAAGACTCATTTATCTTGGATTTCATGATATCACATTTTCATAGTTTTCCTCTGACCTGTGTGGGTTGAATTTTGCACAATTCACTTGCTAGTTTCTTATTCTCTGTCCAGCCACATACTGAGTTTTTCTCCATTCGTACAACATGTCTCATTTACTTGCTTTAAATAGTCTATATATCTTTCTTTCTGAAAAGCATATGCGTATATTCTTGTTTACTTAGAGAAAAAGGGTGATAGTTGTTCACTTCTGTTTTCCGCTGAAATTGTGATGTGGAAATTTTCCACATCAACACATGCATGTCTATCTCATTCCTTTTTCCTCATTTTGGTGAGGAAGATTGGCCCTGAGCTAACGTCCGTTGCCAATCTTCCTCTTTTTGCCTGAAGAAGACTGTCACTGAGCTAGCATCTTTACCCATCTTCCTCTGTTTTGTATGTGGAATGCCACCACAGCATGGCTTGATGAGCAGTGTGTAGGTCCACACCCAGGATCTGAACCTGAGAACCCCAGGCCACCAAAGCAGAGTACACAAACTTAACCACTACACCACAGAGCCAGCCCCTCTATCTCATTTTTGTAGCAAAGCAATATTACGGCTATATCATAATTAATATAACTGGTCTTTGATTAAACAGCTCCAATTTTCTATTATAAAATAATTTTGACAAATACATAATATGCTGTGGTAAATATTTTCTCAGTGAGGAATGTGATAAAATGATGTTTAGTTCATTCCAAAAGAAAAATAATAGACTTTACAATATTAAATATTACCCTGATCTTATGACCATTCCACAAAGCAAAGTCCAGTAGCTCAGTAACTATTCTTTCCCTAAATATTAAAGGACCAGAAGGTCCGTCACAGGATAGGGAGCGAATAGTTACGGAATCACACTTGGAAAGTAAACAGTTGTTAACTATTTTCTCCTTTTTTGGAGAAGAGCTAAGTGCTTTTTCATAAGTAAACTTCTTCCAAAAAAAAAAAAAAAGAAAGAAAAAGAGAGGCAACATTCCAAAAACATACATGTGGATAGGGAAAAATTCCTGCTATGTGTTTTGTTAAACTGGGATAGGAGTCACGGCAATTTTTTCTGACCAACAATTTGGGCTAAAAGTCAGAACTTTCTATCATCACATCTCTGATGAGATCTGCATTTCTCCTGGAAGGCAGTTGATATAAAGCGTAGCAGAGGTTTGGCTAAAAGTAACATCCTCTGCCGTATGAAATAGGTAAGACTCAGGGATGTCACGCTGCTTACCTCTGACAAGGCTAGAAACAGACACTCCAGATTCCCATTCTTTACCTTGTAAGTGGTTAACTGAACTGTTTGTCCCTATGCATCAATGGGAAAAAATGCTTGTCAAGCAAACTGGTTAAGATTCTCTTGAACTTTGGCCCACTGAGCCTAAGCCAGCATGCTGCCCCTTTTCAAGTGCTCCTCCTGGAAAACAGACTGGCCTCAGGTAAAACATTAATCTTCCTAAAATCCAAAGGTTAAGGGGATTTCTTAACATTTACCGCTTTCCAGGATAGCAAGGCTCAGATAAAATTCAACATTGTCAAGTGTTTAGAAATGGATGAGCACAAATACACCCAAGTTATTTTCAACCAAGTGGCAGAAGCAATTCAGTGGAGAAGTATAGCTTTTTAAACAAATGATATTAGAACAGATGGATGTTGATAGGCAAAACAAACAAAAACCTCAGTAAAGCTCACATTTTATTTAAAAAATTAACTTATGGAGACAAATGTAAAATGTATAAGTATAACCTTGGAGAATATTGGAGAAAATCATTGTGACCTAAGATTAGGCAGAGTTCTTAGATAGGATACCAAGAGCACAATCCACTAAAAACATAATCAATAACTTAGACTTCACCCAAATTAAAATCGTTTGCTTTGTGAAAGACCTTGGTTAGAGGATGAAAAGCCAAGCCACAGACTGGGAGAAAATATCAGGAAATCACATATCTGACAAAGGACTCGTTTCCATAATATATAAAGTACTTTCTAAATGTTACAGTAAGAAAACAAACAACACAGTTCAAATATGAGCAAAAAACTTGAAAGACTTTTGAAGGAGAGAGGGTATGCAATAGAAAATATGCACATGAAAGATGTGGACACCATTGTCCATTAGGAAATACAAATTAAAGCCATAATGAGATACCACTCTTATATGAATGGCAAAAATAAAAAATTATATACTCAAAATATGAAGTTCTGATGAGCGTGTGGATATCTATGCACAGCTTGTGAGAATGTAAAATGGTTATAGCCACTCTGGAAACAGTTTGGCAATTTATTACAGAGTTAAATATATAGTATATGACCCAGCAATTGCATTCCTGGATATTTATAATAGAGGAATTCAAACATCTCTACTCAAATCCTGCAGCCCAGAGCTGTGTAAGATGTGACCTGCCCATTATGATAGTATACAGTTACCACATGACTCAACAATTGGTAATACTTGTCCACACACAAATGAGAAAACAATTGTTCATAGTAGTATTATTCATAATAGCCAAAGACAACTCAAATGATAAATGGATAAATAAAATATGGCATATCCATAAAATGGAATACTCCTCAACAATAAAAAAGGAATGGGATTCTGTAGCATGCTAAAATATGGATGAACTTTGATGACATTATGTTAAGTGAAAGAAGCCAGTCACAAAAGACTACCTATTGTATGATTCTATTCATGTGAAGTATCTAGAACAGAAAAATCTATAGTGACAGAACGTAGGAAGTTGATTCTTCATTGTCTAATTCTGTGTAGGTTTGGGGGGTAGGGGAATGGGGAGTGACTGCAAATAGGTATGGGGTTTCTTTTCGAGGTTAAAATGTTTTAAAATTCGATTGCGGTGATGGTTACAAAACTCTGTGAATATACTAAAATGCATTGAATTGTACACTCCAAATGGATGAATTTTATGTGTAATTCTGTACTCGTAAAGCTGTTAAAAATAATTTATGCACTTTATCATTTAATTTTTATAACATTCTTGAAATAAAATCACAGTGATGGAGACAATATCATAGTTGCCAGGATAATAGGATTGGTAAAGTGTGTAGCTATATATTAGTAGTGTACTAATGTCAAACTTCTGCTTTTGATAATGTACTGTGGTTTCTTACAATGCTATCATTGGAGAAAGCAGGAGGAAAGATATAGGGGAGTGCTACCATTTTTCCAACTTTTTTGAATTTAAGTATTTCAAATTAAAAGTTTCTAAAAATCTAACTCTTGGAGAGTGAACCTTATTTTTGAGAAACTTTCTGACATATTCTGAGCCAAAATTCTTTAAGTCAAAATCCAGTTGAACTGTTGTATTCCTGATATTTCTTGGATACTTCTCTTCCACAAGTTAAGTCTCGTGGTTGGTTCAGCTCTGTCCACAAATTGATTTGTTTGAGCTTTAAAGTTTTCAGCTTCAGAGAACACTGCTTTCAACATTTAGAGAGAGGTTCAGCCAGAAATCCTGCAGGTTTAAGGAACAAATATAACACATTTAGTTACACAGTCTCTAGCTTAAAAGAAATAAAAAGGAAAACATGTATCTCATACTCCTAACACCATGAAAAAGCAGAGACTAAGTGGAGCCAGCAACAATGTGTTAGGAGAACTGTCTATTTCTTGAGTATACAGCATCTCCCCAGCATATTTTTTTAAACAATGAAATGGATTAGCTCACACATGTATTTTCCTCATTAGAACCTTATGCTAATTTATTGATCAGTTCTTCACTGCATCTGTGTGATCATGTGAGTTTGAAGAAAAGAAACTCAAAAATGATACCTGCTGGGCCTGCCAATACAAAAGTATCTTTGACAGTTACAAGACGAAACAACCACACTGTCAGAAGGGCTTTGACAGAATTAAGTGAACCATATTGACAGGATATCATGCAAGCATCTGGTGGGTTGTTTCAGATGAACGCTCTCATTTCGTTGTCAAAGTGCTTATGTGTGATGCATTTTGTGGACTGTCTTGATTTCTCACAGCTCCTTGAAAGCAGAGGATGTTGCCTTTAGCAGAGCTACTGCTATGCTTGTATCAACTGCCTTCCAGAAGAAATGTGGAGCTCATCAGAGATGTGACAATAGAAAATTTTGAATTTTAGCCCAAATTGTTGGTCAAAAGGCATTGCCGTTACTCCTATATGAGTTTATCAAAACATATAGCAGGAATTTTTCCCTACATACATGTATACTTTTGTAATATTGACTCTTTTTATGAAGAAGAAGAAGATTCTTATGGAAAAGCTCTTAGCTCTGCTCCAAAAAAGGAGAAAATAGTTAAAAACTGATTGATTCAGTAACTACTCACTCCCTGTCTTATGACTGATTTTCTGATCCTTTAATACATAGATAAGTAATAGATACTGAACTACTGGACTCTGCTTCTTTACTTTGTAGGAAGGTTATAGGATCAGAATAATATTTAATATTATAAAGTCTATTATTTTATTTTTCGAATGAACTAATTGTCATTATATGACACTCCTCACTGATGAAATATTTTATTTATTACGGCATATTTCATATTTATCAAAATGCTTTTTCCTTTTATTTTTTGGGGGGAAGATTAGCCCAGAGCTAACATCTGCTGCCAATCCTCCTCTTTTTTGCTGAGGAAGATTGGCCATGAATTAACATCCGTGCCCATCTTCCTCTACTTTATATCTGGGGTGCCTGCCACAGCATGGCTTGATAAGCATGCATTGGTCTGCACCTGGGATCCAAACTGCCAAACCCCAGGCTTCCAAAGTGGAGTGCATGAACTTAACCACTATGCCACTGGGCCTCAAAATGCTTTTATAATAGAAAATCTAGAACATAGAGAGTACTCGGTAGGAGAATAGTTATATTAATATTATGAAATACTAATAGTTATATTAATAACTTTAATATGTTATATCTGTAATATCGCACAGCCATAAAATGAAGGTAGATATGCATGCGCTGATATGAAAAATTTCCAAGCCATGATTTCAGTGAAAAACAAAGATGAATAATATCTTGTTATCCATTTTCTCTAAGTAAAGAAGAATATATGCTTTTTTTTTTCTTTTTTCTCCATAAAAAGTCATAAGAAAATTAACACAATGGTCACCTTTAGGGAGATAAATAAGGGTTGGAGATGACAATAGATGCTTTCGCTTTTCATTTCATTTCTTTCTAAATGGTTTAAATATTTTAACTATGTGTGAGTGGCACTCTTTTATATTAACTAGTGTTATGTGGGAAGGAAGACTATTGACTACTGTTTGTTTCATTTACTGTATTCTCTTTCTTAAAAGAAACAAACAATAACAAAAAGACCCACAAGCCTGTATGCTTCACAGATTTCAGAGTTTTGTCTGCCTTATTCACTGCTGTGTCCTTCGTGCCTGGCACATGTTAGAAATTCAATAAATTTCATTTCATAAATAAACCACAAAATTAATAAATACATTTAATATAGCAATAAAGTTAAAATAGCAGGCCTACTTAAATGTAAAATGTTGACCCACTTATACTTGCTTTCAACCATGTGTTTTCTCCTATTTGCTCTGCCTAATAAGAATGAAAGGCCCGTTAATAAAATACTTCTAACGCTGAAGCCATTGTGAAGTGAGTCACTCACTCAGTCAATAAATATTTGCTAGTACCCATTATGAGTTAGATGAAAGAGTTACAGTGGTAAGCAATCACAAATGTGTATATAAACTTTACCATATGACCACAGTCACAAATATGAATTGGGAGGATGAGTTGTAACACGATGAGAATTCACTTATATTGGCCTTTTCTAGGAAAGTCTCCCTGATCAAATTACACACAGACTTAAATCTAGCAATGCAGAGAGGAAAGAGGTGGAGAAGCAGAGACAATTTTGATTGAGAATAACCTGAAGTACAGAGCTTAGTGTACCCTGAGAAGATCAGCATGGCTGGAATAACGAGCTGGAGAGAGCGGTCCCAGAGAGATCCTACGCAGCCAGCTCAGACAGAGCTGCAGGACACTTGACAGAATTTATTCTTTGGTCTAAGGGCAATCAGAAGCCACTGAAAAGTCTTAAGAATGAGGCTAGTTTGTCAAACGCTTTTTCTGTATTTATTGATACAATCATGTGAGTTTTTTCTTTAAACTGTTAATATAATGGATTATATTGATTGATTTTTGAATATCGAACAAGTTTAGCATTTGGAAAGCAACCTGACTTGTTGGTGGTGTATTATTCTTCAGATAGATCAGTTGACCAATACATTGATCGATCGTTCTATCATCTATCCATCCAATGTATATGAATATAAATCTATAACTATCCATCTATAAATATATAACTGGATTTGACTTGCTAATATTTTGCTGAGGATTTTTGGGTCTTTGTTCTTGCAGGATATTGTTTCTGCCGTTTTCTTTTTTGTACGGTCTTTGCGTGTTTTTAGAGTCAGGGTAAAGCTGGTGTCTTAAAATTAGATGACAAGCGTTCATTCCTATTCTATCTCTGGTAGAGATTATGTAGAACTGTTGTTATTTCTTCTTTCAATGTTTGCTAGGATTAAGTCTTCTTGGGAGGGGGGTTGGCAATGTGTAGTTGTCCAGGAATTGGTCCATTTTTTCCAAGGTGTCAAACTGATGTGTGGATAGGTATTTCTAATTTTCCCTTAGGATTCTTTAAAAGGCTCTGGGGTCTCTGATGATATCACTTCCACACGATTCTTGATCTTCTCCATTTGTGTCTCCGCTCTTTTTTCTTTGACAGTTTTGCTAAAAGTTTATCAATTTTGTTGCTATTTTTAAAACTGCAGCATTTGGTTTGATTGGTTTTTCTATTATTTTTATGTTTTCAACAATTGATTTCTGCTCTATCGTAATTATTCCCTTCTTTCTATTTGTTTTGGGTTTATTTTGTTATCCACTTTCTAGTTTCTTGAAGTGAGAGCTTAGATTATTCGTTTGAGACACTTCCATTATCTTTAAAATGAATTTTAAAATAAGGAATGAAGCGTTATTTCTCACACTTACCACTTTAGGCTCTCTCAATTCCTTTGTATAGGCCCATATTTCTATCTGGTATAATTTTCCTTTGACTGAAAGACTTTCTTTAGTATTACTTTGGTTGGTGGGGATGAATTTGTTTAGCTTTTGTATATAAAAAAAATTAATTTCATCTTTATTTAAAAAAATAACTGCATATAGAATTCTAATTTTTTTTCTCCTTATATTACTGTAAATGTGCTCATCCACAGTCTTCTAACTAGTATTATATATTTTTTATTTGATAAGATGAGAAGTCTGCTGTACTATTTTTCCTTTCCCTTTTTGCATAATGAGTATTTTTGGATGGTTGTTTTAGATAGTTTTTCCCTCTGACTTTAAACAATTTGATTATGATTATCCTTATACTTTTCTTCATACTTCTGCTGCTTATTCATTAAGAAGTTTGTTGAATTTCTTGGGTTTATTTATTTACAGTTTTTATTAAATTTAGGAAAACAATTGGCCATATTTCTTCAGATCTTTTTCTGCATTCTCCTTTTCTAGGATTCCAATTATACATATATTAGGCCTCTTGGTGTCTCACAGCTTACTGATTCTCTGTTTATCTCTTCACTTATTTATTTCATTGTGTTTCCTTTTGGATAGTTATTTTCTGCTATGTCTTTTAATTATGATGAATTAAAATTCATTAATCTTTCTTCAGCCATGTCAAGAATACTATTAGTCCCCCCTTTATATATATATTATGAAACATTGCATATTTCAGCTCTAGAATTTTGATGTGAGTATATTATGCACGTCAGTCTATCCTCAACATGCTCATAGTTTCCTCTACTTTCCTCAACACATAGAACATGCTCAAAATATAATGTCCTTGTCTACTAATTCTATTTCCTGTGCCACTCATGGGCTGTTTCTGTTGATTGATTATTCTCCCTATCATGGGTCCTTTTTCTTGCTTTGTTCAAAAGCCTGACAGGCACATTGTGATTTTTACCTTGTTGAGTGGTAGTTTTCCCCCATATATCTTTCACTATATTTGAGCTGTTTTCTAGGATTCTGTTAAGTTACTTGAAATCAGGTGATCCTTCTAGGCTTGTCTTTAAACAGTCTTAAGTAGCAACAGAACAGCCTCTAATCTAGAGCTAATTTGGCCAAAGCACTGAGGCAAGAGCCTTTGGAGTATTCTATTCAAGCTAGCATGTGTTGGCACATCTTCCCACTCTGTCTGATGAGAACAAACACTATTCTTAACCTAATGTGAGATTTTGGGATAACTCCACTGGCTCATTTCCAGTTGTTTTTTTCCAGGCTTGTGTACTGTTCAGGTCTCAGTTTGAGTCTCAAGGAGACCCCTCTTCTAAGCTTCAGACCTCTGTATATTGCTATCCCTTCTCTAGTAATTGGCTTCCTGATGTGTAGCTGCCTATCCTCTCAGAAATATAAATTCTCAGTTATTCTGAATTATAATGCCTCAACTCAGGGAGACAAGCAGACCCTGCAATGGGTTCCCATTCCCTGTACTGCAACCTGGAAATTCCCTCTAGGCAGACAGCTGAGTCAACTCCAGGATTCGTCTCATTCATCTCCCTTCCTCCAGGGATAACTATATTATGCCACCTATTTCCAATATCTGAAACAATTTAAAAAACCTTTTGTATTTTGTTCAAGACAGGAGTTCAAATCCAATCCATCATGACCAGAAACAAGCTGTATAGCATTCCACTCCTAATCATTATAACTTTATCATATTTTTCTCTATCTGGTAGAATAAGAGCCTTATCTTCTACTAATCTTTATTTTTTTAAAAATATTTCTCTATTGCTATGCCTCTTTTTTGAGGATTCAGTATCATTTTGTCAAGAAACCATGCCTGACCAATACCCCTCCTAGATCAACAAAGACACACTCTCCCTACAGAATGGTGATTGATGGTAGTGCAGTTGGAAATTTGTTTGGTTTTTACAGTGGCTTCATGTATTTCTTAAGTATCATAAAAAGATCAGTACTCAGTCAATCCCTGTGCCCTTAAAGATTTATTCTTCTCTCTTGTGTTTCCATTATACTGTATAAACTCTTACTATATGAAACAATCTCAAACTCTAGGATCTCCAAATTAATTATATACTCTTTATCATATCATCAAGGGAAAGAATATAAATTGTTTTATTCACCAGCTTCAAAAAGGGAACAATAAAGAGAAAATCCAAACAAACTACAGACAACAACTGTCAGAAATAAAAATTGGGATGGTGTGGAATAGTCCTGAAGAAAGCTTTTATAGCTATTTGATAAAGAAAACCTTCCTAACTCACTCATATCTGTGACACAGATGAGTAATGTGATTATTCCCAACTCCTGGCAATAAAAACTATATTACATTCCATGCGATCACATATAGCATTTATTTTCTTTCTCTGAGTACATTAATAAACTCTTCTTTTTCATAGAAAAATGTTCAACTTCAGTCATTTTTCCAAGATTAATTCTTTCTGTGCCCTTAGCATTTATACCGTAAAGTACAGTGACTGTGACACAGAGCCAAGATGCATGGACATCTCAGCAGAGGTCAAAATTGCAAGCAGCATGAAGAGAAAAGTGGACAAAGCAGATGTGCTTTTCTCTTTTAAAGGGACCGAAGAGGTCGGAGTGGCATTCAGTAAAGCACACAGGGAGATAGAGACACAGCTCCCATTAATGTGATGAGATTCCTTTCCCTAATGTCACCCTTCATTGCGCAGTGGTCTTCTGATGCTGTTGTATGTATGCTGCAGTGTTGCACAAATAAAGTGAAGAGCATAGAAATAAAACACTGCAGCTGTCACCCTCCTGTCTTCTGAAAATGGCATTTTAACCTATCTTTATGACCTGAATTTAAGTGCTGAAAATGTCCTGCGGAAAAACTATGTCAAAACAAACAGCTATTCTTTTAAACTTTTAACCCTCTATATAAGAAGTATCATTGGAAAAAAATATATATGTATATGTATTTTATATACATATATATTTTAAGAAATTGAAATATATTTTTGGAGCAGAAAAGTAAGGCTGAAAGAAAATGGATTCCATCTTAAATTTTTTTAAAATAAAAATAAATAAAAAGTACGGATATTTTATGCATGGAAAAAATATTGGCAGACTTCAGCAAATGATAAAAACAGATGCTGGGGAGTGATGTCATCAAGATGGCAACATAGGTCATTCCTGACTTCGGTCCCCTTGACATAATAAAGGCCATAGATGACAACATCACACAGCTAACACCAAACTCAATGGTGAAAGGTTGAAAGCTTTTCCTCTAGGATCAGGAATAAGACAAGTTTGCCCACTCTCACCACTCCTATTTTAGCACTAGAAGTCCTAGCCAGAGTAATTAGGCAAGAAAAAGAAATAAAAGGCATCCAAATCAGAAAGGAATAAGCAAAACTGTCTTTGTTTGCAGATGATATGATCTTATATATGGAAAATCCTAAAGATTCTACCAAAAAATTTGTTAGAATTAATAAACAAATTTAGTAAAGTTTCAGGATACAATATCAACATACAAAAATCAGTTGTGTTTCTATGACTAATGGCAAATTATCTGAAAAGGAAATAAAGAAAACAATCTCATTTACAATAGTATCAAAGCGTTAAATACTTAGGAATAAATTTAAGCAAGGAGGTAAAACTAGAACTACCATATGATCCAGCAATTCAACTTCTGAGTATGTATTCAAAGGAAATGAAATCGGTATTTGAAGAGATAGCTACACCCCCATGTTAAGAACAGTGTTATTTACAATAGGCAAGACATGGAAACAACCTAAATGTCCATCAACAGATGAATGGAAAAGAAGATACACACATACACACACAATGGAATATTATTCACCACAGAACAAAGGAAATCTTGCCATTTGCAACAACATGGATGAAACTTGAGGACATTATGTTAAGTGAAGTAAGTCAGATGGAGAAAGACAAACACTGAATTACCTCGCTTATCATGTGGAATCTAAAAAACCAAACTCGTAGAAACAGAGAGTAGACTGATGATTTCCCTGGGTCGGGGGCAGGGAATGGGGGAAATGGGTGAAGGTGGTCAAAAGGCAAAAGCTTCCAGTTATAAGATGAATAAATTCTGGGGATGTAATGTATAGCATAGTGCCTACAGTTAAGAATACTGTGGTATATTTGAAAGTTGCTATGAGAGTAGATTTTAAAAGCTCTCAGCAAAAAAATTAAAAAGCCATTAACTTGGGGCTGGCCCCATGGCCTGGTGGTTGGGTTCAGTATGCTCTGCTTTGGTGGCCAGGGTTCAGTTCCTGGACGCAGACCTACACCACTCATGGGTGGTCCTGCTGTGTCGGCAACGTAAGTACAAAATAGAGGAAGATGGGCACAGATGTTAGCTCAGGACGAATTTTCCTCAGCAAAAAAAAGTCCTTAACTATGTGAGGTGATGGATACATTATCTAACATTAATGTGTCAATCATTTTGCAAAATATACATATATCAAATCATTACATTGAACACCTTAAACTTACACAGTTATATGTCGATTATATCTATATAGCTGGAAAAAAACACAAATTCTGATGACAAAATTAACAGATATTGGTATTTTGACTCCCTCTGTATACATTTGCAATGTGTGAGTTTATTTAGCATACACTGCAAATAAATAGATCGTGTTCATTGTTTTTCAGCTTGTTTTGTTTTGTAAAAAGAGGTGACCAGTAAGGGTGTTATTCTAGTGCTCCATTCATGAGGTAGTAAAGACCTAAACTGAGGCAGTTGAGGTGGAATGCAAGAAAATGCGTGCTTTAGGAAAAAATTTCAAGGATATAATAATTTCACCATTGTATCATTCTTTTAAAGAAATACGGTTTACTTTAGAAGCAAGCCTTAATCCATCTATCAATCTGTTTATTCAACACTTTCTGAACATCTACTTTTGTAACAGAAAATGTGATTATTTTCAAATATATTATTGATAGTTCACACAAAAATCTCTACAATATATGTGTTATCATTCTCCCTTTATGGGTGGGGAAATTAACATTCAGACAGCTAAACTATTTACCTTAGGTCAAATAAATAGAGATGCTAGGATAAATTAAATATAACTATACTGGCTTCCTAATTCTATATTCTTTCTGCTAAGTATACTGAGAAGAATGAAATTCAAAGCAATGAACTCAACATTTAGCACAGTTCAATATTTGAAGGATTCCCTCAGCATTGGTTACACTCTTACCATACCCTCTGTTTCATGAAACGATGGTCTTTCTTGAACTGAAATTATGTCCCTTCTTTTTTCCTATAGCCTAACATGAAGTTTCTCAAAGCAATTCATTGCTGTTTTCTCTACATTATAATTCAGTTTGAAGAAAGCAGAGGTCAGTAAATATTTGGGGTGGAGAAAGATGTTGAGCTTAGAGCCCAAACTCTCTCTATTGATAGTGGATCGAAAGGTGGTGCTGGCAAGAAGAGTGTTCCAGAAGCATGGCTTACACTAGGCAAAGTACAATTACTAAAAAGATGGAAGACTGACTTTAGAATACACTAGGACTTGGCCACCTACACAGGTAAAGACTGGGTTGACAATCCAAACAAGGTTAGAAAATAAATGCACCTCGGTGAAAAAGAGCAAATATGATGATTCTAGAAGAAAAATAACAGTTCCAAATTAGCCTGAAGGGATTCATGAGCCTAGTAGGATGCGCCTCTGGGAGGTTTGGATATGGCACGTTGTGAGCTTTAAAAGGATTCCGAAATTCAAGCGCTAATCTGCTTTATTCTTCAATATTCCAAATTCAATGAAGCTACTGATTTTATATTCGATTTAATCAAAAAAGATTCAATTAGATGCAAGCATATATACTTTCAAATCAATATATATGCTTCCCCATTTTAGGATGGAATAAATACCTAGTCAAGGGAATATTTGCTTTGAATTTTTTTTCCTAA
Source organism: Equus asinus (assembly GCF_041296235.1). Classification (NCBI taxonomy): domain Eukaryota; kingdom Metazoa; phylum Chordata; class Mammalia; order Perissodactyla; family Equidae; genus Equus; species Equus asinus. Next base: position 26,370,474 of record NC_091790.1, on the reverse strand, counting down.
TAGTGATGATGAATTGCACCATGTCATCTACATTCTCAGACATATCACCTTTATAATCCGTAATGGGCAACTACAAGACAGCAAGGTTAGAAGTACAGGTCATGGCTGTGTATGAGGATTTTTCTAACTGAGAAGGTAACTGGCCCATACAAGGATTAAAACCACCAACCTTGGCCTCATAATCACCACCCTGACCTCCAGAGCTAACTGACCCAGACCATAAAGACTACAGGAGATACTCACTGAGCTATTAGGTTGATAAATGGGAAGTATTTCAGTATACGGCATCTTGTGAAATATAATGTAATAATTGAAGTAGTCGTCCGCCCCAATGGTAGCCGGGGTTAACTTACCCAGAAGCCAAGCACCGCCGAGCTGCATCATTGCCAGAGAGACACAAACTAAACACAGCTAATACATAACAACAATGCAACAAGACTGAAACAAAAGCGGGATTGCACGCAGAATTTCCAAACTAGCCTTCTACCTTTACCATCAAAAGTAAAAGAGGAAGAGAAAAATGCATTGGAATGCTCTCCTAGATTGTCCTTTTTATAAACTATCTAATTAATCGGTATAAATAAATATCTTTAAGGAGACAAAATGTTCCGTTAGAAGGAGAACATCAAATTTCTTTTATTTCTTAGTATTTATTAATAAAAAAATATAACACTTTGAATTGCACAAAATCTATCACAGCACATAAAAGACATCCAGAGTATTCTGACTTGAGTTTTAAAAAATAAAAAAGAGGTCCTGAGTAATGCATATATTGGCAGTTATACTTGAGCCGCAATGAAGACCTTTGGGATGGAATATTTGTTTGTTAAAAAGTGTGGAAACTTATCCACTTGAGAGGGAAATTAATAAAGAATGTCTTTTTTTAGCATTGCTAGGATTTGGTTTGGCTCTGTTGATCTTACACAAGTTAATCATTTCTTAATAGAGAGAGTATAGAATACAGGTGACTACCATCTAGTTAGTTGGAATCCTTGGTTGCATGACTAACTAGCTACATTTTCCAAAAGAGCATATAACTGAGAAAGAAAAATTAAAAAATGATTCTAATAATTTTGTAATGAATATTACCTAAATTACATGTATTAACCATACCTATACCTACATCTATATATATGTATGTGTGCTTTATATATACCGTTTTATATATTTTATGTACAGATATTGCCTCAAATAAATATATGTGTATATATTTAAGGCAATACAAAATACATAACAAGAGGTAAATAGATATGATTACATAGTCATAGATTATCAATGTTCTCCAGTGAAAAGTTAATATTTTCCTTTCTCAGAAATTGATAGAGAACTAGAGAAAATAAATAGTAAAGGCATATATAATTTGAACAATACTATCAACTGTATTGACTTAATTGTTATTTATGGAACACTATATCCAACAACTGCAGAATACATATTCTTTTCAAATGCTCATGGTATTTTCACCAAGATGGATCATCCTTCGCCATAAAGTGTGTCTCAATAAATTTAACAGGTTTCTGTCATACAGACTATTTTCTTTCACTACAATGTAATTAATTGAAAAATCAATAAAAGTAAAAATATTTGGAAATTAAACTACATACTTCTAAATAATACATGAGTCAAAGAAGAAGTCATGAAAGATTACAGAAAATATTTCAAATAAAATTGAAATGAAAATACAACATATCACAAATGTGGGAAATAACTAAAGGAGCACTAACAGGGAAACATAGACCATTGAATGCATATATCTGAGAAGGATAAATGTCTAAATTCAATGATCTAAATTTCTACCTGAAGAAGTAAGAAAAGCACAGCAACCTTACATAGCAAGAAAGAAGAAACTAACCTAAGTAGAAGGAATAAAATACTGAAGATGAGAATAGAAATCAAAGACATAGGAAACAGAAAAAAGAGAGAAGAAAATACCAGAGGCAAAAGTTGGCTCTTTGGAAAGATCAACAAAATTGGTAATTCCAAACCAAACAAGATAAAAAGAGGTACCTAAAATGAAAATATTAGGAGTCAAAGATTTACTATATGCATCAAAAGAATAAAAAGAGATTATTATGAATAACTTTATGCAAACATATTCAAGAACATAGATAAAACAAATTATATGGAAAATGCAAATTACCAAAACAGACACAAAATCAAACAGAAAATTTGAATAGTGCTAAATCATTAAGCATTTAAATTTTCTACTAAAAATCTTAACTGTAAATTCCTGAGACCGGAAACTATATTTACTAATTTTGTACAGGACCCAGGAGTGGGATAGGCAGGCATTAACAAGTAATAAACTTTCCTGTTAAAACCATCCAATCAACTAACTGAAAGACAAAACAAGGCCTAACAAATTCAAAAATTTTACTGTAAAGAAAATCAAGACCAAATGGCTTCAGTGACTTCTTTCAAATACTTAAAAGATGAATTAAAACTATCTTACAAATCTCTTTCAGAATATAAAGGAGGAGGAAACACTTTCTGACACATTTTATGATGCCAACATAACCTTAATTTCAAAACATGATAAAGACATTACAGGAAAAGAAAGTTACATATCAATAGCCTTTATGAAAGTAATTGCGAAAATGATTGACAAAATATTATCAGATTTAATCAAACCCTATATAAAAAGGATACAATAGCTTGACAAAGTGAGGTTTATCCCAGAAATTCAGGGTTTAACACTTAGAACTCATTCTATATCATTCACCAATTAAGACAGTAAAGAAAAAATTAGTATGTTTTTTTTTTCTTTTTCGAGGAAGATTAGCCCTGAGATAACTACTGCCAATCCTCCTCTTTCTGCTGAGGAAGACTGGCCCTGAGCTAACATCCCTGCCCATCTTCCTCTACTGTATATGTGGGATGCCTACCACAGCATGGCGTGCCAAGCGGTGCCATGTCCGCACCCGGGATCGGAACCAGTGAATCCCGGGCCACTGAGAAGTGGAACGTGCGCACTTAACCGCTGCACCCGCCACCTGGCCGGCCCAAAAATGGTATTTTAATTACTATTAAAGGAAAAGGAAAAAGAATTTTTCGAATGTAGCTTGTTTTGGTCCATGCATAGCTTTCTAATCTCTGCTCTTGCTACTTTGATCCTTTCTCAGTTCCTTAAATGCGTGGACCTCCTCCCCACATCGTGATCCTTGCAGTTGCAATGACCCTAAAGAACTCTCACCAAAACATTTGCCTGATTTTCATGCGATTAACTCCCGTTCTTCCTCCGGGACTTGGGCTAAGTGTCTTTGCAAAGCCGTTGTGGATACCAGTTCCAGGCTGAGTGGCATTATCATTACTGTACATTTTGTGCTGTACACGTTATGAATTTCCCAGACAGTACTTATCACAACCGTGCACATATCAATAGTACATTTCTTTTTACTGCTTAGCAGTAGTCCATGGTATGGATATCCCAAAGTTGCCTGTTGATGGAAGTTTAGGCTCTTCAAGTTTTTGGCCATTATGAATATAATTCTATGAAAAGTTCTTTGAGTAGATTTACATTGTCATTTCTTTTTGCTAAATAGGTGTTCCTTATAAGATGAAAAAATTCCCTTCCTTCTGTGCTCAGAGTTTTTATCATAAGTTGCTGTGTAATTTTGTCAAATGTTTTACCTGCATATAGTAAGATCACATTACGTCTTTTTCTTCTTTTAGTCCTGTAATAAGTTCAACTATATTGATTTAATTTTCTGTTTGTTCTGGGGTTTTCTTAAGACTATTATCTAGAGAAATTTTAGGCTTACAATAAAATTGAGAGGAAGGGACAGAGATTTCTCCTGTACCCCTGTCCCCACACATGCACAACCTCCCCATTATCAATATGCCCCCCTGGAGTGGTACATTTGTTACAATTGACAAACCTGCATTGACATATCTTCATTGTCTTAGTCCATTCAGGCTATTATAATGAAGTGACACAGACTGAGTAGCTGATGAACAACAGACATTTATTTCCCACAGTTCTGGAGGCTGGAAGTCCAAGTTCAGTGGGCCAGCGTGCTAGGGTGAGAGCCTTCTTCTGGGTCACAGGTCTTTCATTGTATCCTCACAAGGCATGATATCCGCTCTTACATTCCTAATATTTTTGATAGATTATATTTTCATTTTCAATCAAAATATTTTTTCAAATTTCCTTTCTAATTCCTTATTTGACCTCTGAGCTATTTAGAATTGAGCTGTAGAGTTTGCAATTATATATAGATTATCTAGATACATTTTTATTATTGATTTTTCATGTAGTTTCATTTAGGACTGAAAAATACTTTATATGATACTAAAAAATTAACGTGGTTGTTCCTGTAGGCCATGAGCAAACTTGGGAGATTTTTGTTTGTTTTTTTCTTGCTTATTATTTCTTCTGTCAGCAGGGGAAAGGAATAATGCAATCCTGTCTCTTTATTGTGTCCTTTCAGCCCCTATATATCAGGTATTCCTTTGTATGACTATCTCATTAAAATAGTGGTCCTCAAAAGACAGTGAAGGAAGATGGAGAGAGGAGTGACACTGACTCTGGGAATATCTCCAGAGCTTTACCTAAAATGTGCACGGTTATGTATCCCTTGATTCCATGGTTCAGAGAGGGATGGAAGGACTTATCTTAAAAATATTCTCCAGGGGGCCAGCCTGGTGGCTCAGTGGTCAAGTGCACGCCTTTCACTCCGGCGGCCTGGGGTTCACCAATTCGGATCCTGGGTGTGGACCTGGCACCATGTAGCAAGCCATGCTGTCGTAGGTGTCCCACATATAAAGTAGAGGAAGATGGGCACAGATGTAGCGCAGGGCCAGTCTTCCTCAGCAAAAAGAGGAGAATTGGCAGCAGATGTTAGCTCAGGGCTAATCATCCTCAAAAAAAAAAATCAAAAAAATATATATTCTCCAGATGCTTTTTGAGACTACTGTCCTCAGACTTTCATGAACAGCCCTGTCAACTGAATTATCATATTAAGAAAATTTCTCTCTCTCCATCTCTCCTTCCGGTATGTCCCGCTCCTTCCCTTCCTTCCATGCTTTCATCAAGAATGGTCTATTGTGTAGGCCCCAGGTGCTATACTTAAAAAAAAGTCCTGAGAAGAGTATTGCCCTCAAGGGGTTTTCTATTTGAAGAGGACACACACACACACACACAATCCACATGCCCAAAACTTCACAAAAGAGAATATAACTAAATGACAAGATAACTGGTACATAAGTTAATTGCTAACAAATTCATGTATTATAGGTTGTTTTTTAAGAAAAATTGTGGGTTAAGTATAACCATTGCTGGGTGAAACATAAATTTTTAATAGGCAAAATTTGGAATTAGGCATAGAATGTAGGAAAGGGCATGCCAAACAGAAAAAGTTGAATAAATAATAAATGCAAATATAATAATATGCATGACAGGTTGAGCAAATGGTAAAAAAAAAAAAAAAAAAGAAACCTCTGCTTTACATAAAATAAAATAATGTAAAATCTGCAAATAAGTAAGGAATTGTACCAAAATATTATAGTATTCTTTTTCAGCAATGGAGATATTTAGATGATTTTCTTTTTCCTTTTCCACATTTGCTAAGTATTTTTCTAATGATCTGTATTTTTATTTTTTACTCTTTTATTTGTTCTTAATTACATACATACATTATAGATAAAGACAATCTCATCATTAGCAACTCACATGATATAGATGAAGTGAAATTGTTTCTGGAATCTAGATTTCTCAAGTCTGAGTTCACTCATTCAAGAAATCTTACCCTCCAGATTTTTTCTCCATTCATCTACTTTCAATTTTATATTCAAATAAAAACATAATTGATGTGATTTAAAAAAGTACTGAATGAGGGGTTGGCCAGGTGGTGCAGTGGTTAGGTTCATGCACTCTGCTTTGGTGGCCCAGGGGTCACTGGTTTGGATCCCAGGTGCAGACCTACACACCACTCATCAAGCCATGCTGTGATAGGCATCTCACACATAAAATAGAGGAAGATGGGCACAGATCTTAGGTCACAGACAATCTTCCTAAGCAAAAAGAGGAGAATGGGTGGCAAATGTCAGCTCAGGGTTAATCTTCCACAAAAAACTAAAAAAATAAAATAAATGAGTTCCTACTAAACTTATTGCTCTAAAACTTGTTTTATGTTTTCTTAATATAATCTCTTAGAAATATTCCTATATATGTAGACGTAAAATTACAAAGCAATTAAAATAACATATGCATTATTATACATATTTATTAGCTCTCATTTTATACACACACACACACACATATATATTCTATCATTTTCAAATGCTACATAATTTGGATCCTGCCCAGTGGAGCCCTGCAGTTTTTCACAGGTCCCACCTAACAGCCTAATAGCTGTGCCAAATCTGCTTCAGGTATTTCCTGAAGCACTTTTTGGCTGCCTTTTACCTTTAAGAAATTACTTATAATTTTAGGTTCGCTGATGGCACTTTATTGTTTCTTGTTCCTTTGGACTTAATCTTTCTAAAAATGCCCCTCCACACATATCTAGAGACTATATATGGGAGAGAGTTGTAGATTCATGGGCTCAGTCATCCCCTTCGTCAATCTATATATTACTTTCTATGGAAAAAATGAACTGCTTTCCACAATTTAAAAGTGTTACAACCTAGGTGTTATTTTTATAATCTATTTTTCCTCAAGCAGTAAATCCAGTCTAATACTGAACACACAAGGGATAAATTTCAATGTAAGAAATAAATAAAGGCCCTTTTTAAAAAAAGAATTCCATCAAATTACATTTCAGGGGAGAACAAGACAGGTACATGAGAGTTTGATATGAGGCATTTTTATTACTACGTAATTATGCTTTCCTATTGT